>NC_065446.1:154767363-155067363 GCF_917563875.1 Diabrotica virgifera virgifera | reverse complement strand
AGAAAGATAGTTATCCTCTGCCTCGGATCGACGACACGTTGGACACAATGGCTGGAAGTAAATTGTTTTCTACGTTGGACTTGGAGTCTGGATATTGGCAGGTAAAAATGGATCCAGTGGACAAAGAGAAGACGGCCTTTACGACAGGATCTGGATTATGGGAATTCAACGTTATGCCGTTTGGACTCTGTAACGCTCCTGCGACATTTGAGAGGCTTATGGAAAATGTGTTGAGAGGGTTATCTTGGAAAACGTGCCTGGTGTATTTAGACGACATAATCGTTTTGGGAGAGACGTTTGAAGACCACCTGAAGAATTTAGAAGACGTTTTTAATCGACTTAAAGCTGCCCAGTTAATGTTAAGTCCCAAGAAATTCCAGTTATTTCAAAGTAAAGTCAATTATTTAGGTCATATAGTCAGCAAAGAAGGAGTGGCCGTAGATAAAGGAAAAAGCGATTCCATTAAGGAATGGCCTGAACCAACTGATAAACATCAAGTGAGAAGTTTTCTGGGACTATGTACATATTACCGGAGATTCATTAAGAAGTTTGCAGATATTGCTAAGCCATTAACGCGACTTACAGACGAAGCAAGGGATTATTGCTGGGATGGAGACTGCCAAACGGCCTTTGAAACTTTGAAGAGGCATTTAATTACAGCGCCAATATTAGGGTATCCACTGCCAGAAGGAGAGTTCATCTTAGATACGGATGCAAGCAATGTGGGAATTGGAGGAGTGCTGTCGCAGATCCAAGGAGGACAGGAACGAGTCCTTGGATATTTTAGTAAAGTGCTTTCAAAACTTGAACGAAATTATTGCGTCACGAGAAGAGAACTTCTAGCAGTAGTAAAATCAGTGGAAAACTTCTATCAATACCTCTACGGAAGGAAGTTTCTAATCCGAACCGACCATGCCGCCCTTAAATGGTTAATGCAGTTTAAGAATCCAGAGGGTCAGATAGCCAGATGGATTGAACGACTTCAAGAATATGATTTCAAGATCGAGCATCGGGCCGGAGTTAGCCACAGGAACGCTGAATCTCTATCTAGAAGACCGTGTCCAGCAGAATATTCCCATTGCAACAAAAGAGAGTCAAAGGAAGCAGCAGTACTAAGAACAACAGTGGTCAACGACGAGTGGACGCCTACCAAGATCAAGGAAGAACAAGAAAAAGATCCAGTTTTACAGAAGATTCGAAAATGGAAAGAAGAAAATCGTCGACCATCTTGGCAAGAAATATCAAGCCTAGGCTCAGTAGTTAAGACGTATTGGGCCCAGTGGGACTCATTTATCTTGGAAGACAGCTTGCTTAAACGAGTAATAGAAAATGATGATGGTTCAGTGAGGAGAACGCAGTTGGTGATTCCAAAGAGCAGAGTAGCCGAAGTACTTCGTCAGTTACACGACAGTCCATCCATGAAGGACTGGTGTAAGAAATGTACTAGCTGTGCTACAAGTAACGGACCCTACCGGAAAAGGAAGGCTCCTATGAGACAGTACAATGTTGGAAGTCCGTTTGAAAGAATAGCTTTGGATATTGCCGGGCCATTTCCAGAAAGTGACAATGGATGCAAATACATGTTGGTGGTAATGGATTACTTCACGAAATGGGTTGAGATCTACGGAATTCCAGACCAGAAGGCCGCCACTATTGCAGATGTGTTAATCAAGGACTGCATCAGCCGATTCGGAGTGCCTCTGGAGATCCATAGTGACCAAGGAAGGAACTTTGAGAGCGATCTATTTCAGGGAATTTGTGATAGACTAGGCATGAAGAAGACAAGAACTACGGCCTATCACCCACAATCGGGTGGAATGGTGGAGCGTATGAATAGGACAGTCGGCAAGTATTTGACAAAGATGGTGTCCAATCATCAACGAGACTGGGACCAGTACCTTCCGTTATTCGCAATGGCCTATAGATCTGCTGTTAATGAATCAACGGGCCAAACACCAGCAAAAGTCCTATTTGGACGTGAGATGCGTCTACCCTGTGATCTAGAGTTTGGATGTCGACCTGGAGAAGATGTTGCTGGTGAGGATTACGTGAATGAATTGCGAAGAAAAATGGACGATATACATGAGTTGGTCCGTTCTAATCTTCAAATCGCTAGCGACCGAATGAAGAAACGATACGATACCCAAGCCGAGAAGGGATGTTTCAGGGAGAACGACAAAGTCGGGCTTTACATATAATCCAAAGAAGCGAACAGGTTGTTCTCCCAAGTTGCAGCAGTTCTGGGAAGGTCCGTACCTCATTGTCAAGAAAATTAATGACGTTATCTACCGAATAAGCAAGATTCCTAGGGGAAAGCCGATGATAGTCCACCATAACCTGTTGGCGCCGTACGAGGGAGACCACGACGTAGATGAAGAAGTGGAAGTAAACCAAGTTCGAGAGATGCCTGACCTCACGTTTGAGGAGTTCATGGGGGCCTATGGAGGTACCGGTAAAGCGAGACATGGTGTTACCAATGAAGAAAAGCGAGATCTACTCGCACTTCCCGATGACTATTCACTGGCCCATACCATCCCGGCCAGTATCAAAGACGCACGAGGGTTGGCATCCGCCTTCCGAAGGAAGTTTGGTCGAGTTGCAGAACTTCAATGCCAACTACCAGCTCCTGGCAAAGCATTGAAACTCCAAGATGCATCACGTTACCTATTCTATCTGGTAACAAAAGACACTGTCCATGACCAACCTACCTACCAAGATGTATGGGATGCATTAATTCAATTGAGAGAGCACGTGTTGGAGTCCGACGTGCAAAAGTTAGCCATGCCAAAGTTAGAATGCCGCCAATTAGACTGGAGAGTTATCCGAAATATGGTAGAAGAAATTTTTAAAGACACCGAGGTCCGGGTGTTAGTCTGTTGCAATCCGCATAGTTACTGGTGCGGAGCGAAGACCGTCCCCTGCCACTTTTATACAACTGGGAGTTGTAAAAGAGGGTCCAGTTGCAGATACCAGCATCCAGTTCCAGTCCCGACAAGGTTCCAGGAGGAACCATCTTTTAAGGAGGGGCAATGTGACACTATTTAGTCCGCTCACGAATTGGCCTATTTCTTCCCGAAGCTTCTCGGCGTTACGAGACAATACCATTCCTATCCACGGCGTTCGGAGACGACCGCTGCCGAAGTATATATAGAACCGAGATTCGAGCACAGGCCAGTCATTCATTCATCGAAGCGCGTCGCGTAATTTAATGTATTCGAATCGAAGATATGAAATGTATTTATTAGTTATCGGAATTATTATGTTTAGTTAATTAAATCATAAATTTGAGTTTGTAAATAAATTAGATGTGTTAGTTGGTGTTATTTGTAATTATTAACCCGGAAGTAGTCGCGCTCACTTCTGTAACGTCGATAGTCGCGTGTGAGATTCTATCTCAAAATACGAATTTTAAAACAAATTTTTATTTTGTACTATTTTTATCTACTTTTTATATTGAGCATATATATTTCTAACAATTTTATTAAAAAACCTGTGTTAACGGCCACCTGCCAACATCGGCCACCTGTCCTAACGGCCAGTTTAAAAATTTCCCAAAAATTATATGTAGATTATAAAAACTGGCAATACCGTCCACCTTTCTATATCGGCCAATAGTTCTTTCATTTTTAGTGGCCGTTACTGACAAATTTTACTGTACAGTAAAACCTGTGTTAACGGCCACCTGCCAACATCGGCCACCTGTCCTAACGGCCAGTTTAAAAATTTCCCAAACCAATTATGTAGACTTCAAAAATTGGCAATAGCGACCACCTTTCTGTATCGGCCAATAGTTCTTTCATTTTTAGTGGCCGTTACTGACAGGTTTTACTGTATTACGAAAAAGGATGAAATGTGAGATTATATCTAACGGCGCGACTACTCGCGGGTTAAAGCTAATTGGCTCTCCCCAAAGCCATAAATTCCACAAAAAGAAGAAGAAGAAGAAGAAAAAAAAATCCTACGCATTACTACACCCTTCCTTGAGGCACTTACGAAATTTTTTTAAAATTGCAAAATTTTTCATCAAGTTATCGCGAAAAAGGATAAAAATTGAGATTCTATCTCACCGCGCGACTACTCGCGGGTTAAAATAAATAAGTGATGTAAATAAAATAATATAAGTAAGTCTTCCTTTATTTAAATTAAACTTAGTGCCTAAAGATATAAATAAATAAAATAGTAGAGTCAATCGCGTAACACTATGCTATACCGATGATGCAGTACTAATTACTGATAACGAGGATGTCCTACAAAGGCAGCTCCACACGTTTAATTTCACAGCAAATAAACTTAATATGAGAATATCAGTAGAAAAAACTAAATGTATAGTGATATGTAAAGAGCCGCGTAGATGCAAGTTAGAAATAGACGGCAAAATTGTAGAACAAGTAATGAAATTCAATTACGTAGGAGTAGAAATCACTAGTGACAGGAATATAAGAACAGAGACCACAACACAAGCAACAAAAGCGGCAAGAGTAAGTGGTTGTCTCGGAGAAACCATATGGAGAAACAAATATCTGACCACGGAAAGCAAAATAAAAGTATACAAGACAACAGTAAGACCTATCCTAACATATGCAGCGGAGACAAGGACCGATACAAGACAGACGAAACAACAAATCAACAATATGGAAATGAAAGTATTAAGATCAATACCGGGCATATCAATTAGAGACAGTCAAACAGACAAAGCAACAGAGGTATAAGAGAACGATGCAAAATTCAAAATATTAACAGGTGGATAAAAACAAGAAAGAAAAACTAGAACAAACATGTACACCGAATGGAACCAGATAGATTAGCGAACATCTGTAAAAACAACAAGCCGTATAGCAGAAGACCCGTTGGAAGACCACCGAAAAGGTGGAAAAACAATGTACAGTCAACAACAACTGAAACAGAATAAGAGGCAGACAAACAGGACTAATCCTAGTCGCGCGAATAACAAGAAGAAGAAGTAGATCTTATTTAAAATATGTTTTCTATAGAGTGTTCATATTGTACTACAACGTGGACAGCAACCAATCCTGGTGTATTACTCCTGTTGTATATACTTTTTTGAATAGATCTAAAAGTGCATGCAGTGTTTTTTCGTCAATGCATTTAACACGTTGACGGATAGTGTGTCAAGTGTATAAGCAAGTGTTGTGACACTATTGTATAATTTTTAAAGTAGATTAGGGAAATTGTTGAACTTTTAGAGTTTTTTAACTTTTTTTGTAAACATGTGGACGACGACCATGGACATTGTGTCACATTTAATATGCATCTGTAGATGTAATGTGATATTTATTGTAACAACTCGTTATTTTAAAAATTACGTCTCTAGACGTTGTGCCACATTACACCAATGGAAATTAGACGTATATAGACGATAGACGTTCTCTTCGTCAACGTGTAATTAGCTCAGTGGGTATCTGATCTGGGCCTACTGCTTTTGCGGTCTTTGAATTTCTAATTGCCTGTTCTAATTCGCAAATTATTATTTTCGGCCCTGCTTGTTGGTGTGGGTTGTCTTGTATCATTCTATCATCGGCGAATTGTTTCATTATGTACTCCTGCCAAAACCATTATTATCTTTAAATATCCCATAGTGTGCTCTCTGTTGGTACTTGTTAGTTCTTTTATTTTTATGATAATGATGACTAATGTATTTTAAGAAAAAAGCAGAATCCAGCAGAATTTATATGCAACGTTTTTCATTTACAATACCTTTTATTGTAGCGTTATTTCTATGTGCAAGAAGTTGTAATTTTCAGTACAACATGTACAGCAATACAACATTTTCAGTACAAATTCATGGATTTTGAAAAAAAAATAGATCAAATTATAGAGCGCATTATTAAATTTTCTTAAAAATCTGCTTTTTCTCCATGTAACTCGAAAATGATAACAAGTACGAAAAATGATACAATGAAAAAACTCTACGGTTTTTATCAAAAATATTTTAATTGATTTTTCATTACTTTCAGAAATATTACTACTTTAAGTTAGATTGGTAGCGCGAGTATCACCTTTAACCTTTTACCTTTTAAAAATCAAAGATTTTAAATAGAAAAAATACTTTCTTTGGTTACAACCTCCTGAGATTTTCAAAATTTATAAATCATACAGGATGCCGAGGAAATTAAGATGAGAGAATTTTAAATAATTCACAACTCATCTGCTCAGCGTGGTAAAAATTCCAACAAGAAAGATTCCTTAGTACTCAACAAAAGAGTAAATGAATTAAAATGTATAAACATTTTCAATTTCTTTGAAACACAAAAATGCAGCAGATGCATAATGCTCTGGTTAAATCGGAGAGTGCAGGAAGAGTCTATACCGATTTCGGAGGTCTTTTCCCCTCATTAGTAGTCCGATATCCTCTTCTCTCCGATTTCCCCAGGCATCACACTTTGGGCCTTTCCGAATGGCAAAGAAAGAAATGTCACGGATGAACAAGAGCCATCTACCGAAAAACAAAGTGCGTTATCAATCGAAGTAGCACAGAAAACGAAAATAAATATCGTTCCCATACCAACAGATTGACAACAGGTGGAATACTTTCTTTGGTTACACCTCCTGAGATTTTCAAAATTTATAAATCATACAGTCTGCCGAGGAAATTAAGATGAGAGGATTTTAAATAATTCACAACCCATCTGCTCAGCGTGGTAAAAGTTCCAACGAGAAAGATTCTTTAATACTCCTACAAAAGAGTAAATGAATTAAAAATGTATAAACATTTTCAATTTCTTTGCAACACGAAAATGCAGCAGCTGCATATAGTACATTTTTTCACGGTGTTTGCTGTAAATTTTAAAGAACCGCTTGGATTGATATGAAATTTGGCATACACATAGCTAATATGTCAAAGAAAAAAAGTGGTATGGTGCCGATGTGTGCTTTTGCCCTGGGGTTGATTTTCACCCCATCTCGGGGGTGAAAAAATATATTATGTCCAAGTTAAGTCCTGAAATGGATAAACTGACTAATTTTAAGCAACTTTTGTTCTATAGAGTTTTTTCACAAAATCAATACTTTTCGAGTTATTTGCAAGTGATTATGTTCATTTTTCAACAAAATTACCACGTTTTTAGACGGTTTTTCGTAAATAACTCAAAACTTAAGCATTTTGTCGAAAAAATATTCTTAGCAAAAAGTGAAAAAAAAAAACGATGTATATATTAGGTCTCTATTCCTAACAAAAGCAGAGTTATAGCTAATGAAAAATAGGTTCATATTTGAAAAATTCCAAATAGAATAATTCAATGTGAAATATCCAAATAATGAAGCATTCGTGGGAAAAACACATTACAATTTTTTTAAACTGTTTAAAAAAGCTTTACTTATGTTTTTATAAAAAAAATTCTAGCATCAAATGTAAGCAAATTACGCTCAAAATAAAGTTGGTCCCTTTTGTTTTTGCAAAAAAAAATCAGGAAGATCACTCCCAATTAGCAGCTTAAATGTTGTGTTTATATGATCTGTAAGTTTCATCGATTCAAAGTGCTTATTTTTGAAAAACTTGGTTTTAGAGTAAAATTTTTAAAAAATTTAATTTTGAAAAAATGCTTTTTTTTTAAAATAACTTAAGAATTGTTAGAGATACCAAAAATCTTAAACAATATAAAAAGCCAGCTTTACTTTTCTGAATATTTTGTATTTTTTTGTTTTTCTGTAAGACAAAAATTGGTTAAGATTCGTTGTTTCTAAGATGGCTCTTGTTCATCCGTTACATTTCTTTCTTTGCTATTCGGAAAGGCCCAAAGTGTGATGCCTGGGGGAATCGGAGAGAAGAGGGTATGGGACTACTGATGAGGGGGGAAAGACCTCCAAAACCGGTATAGACTCTTCCTGCACTCTCCGATTTAACCAGAGCATTATTCAGCTGCTGCATGTTGCAAAGAAATTGAAAATGTTTATACATTTTTAATTCATTTACTCTTTTGTAGGAGTATTAAGGAATCTTTCTTGTTGGAACTTTTACGACGCTGAGCAGATGAGTTGTGAATTGTTTAAAATGCTCTCGTCTTAATTTCCTCGGCATCCTGTATGATTTATAAATTTTGAAAATCTCAGGAGGTGTAACCAAAGAAAGTATTCCACCTGTTGTCAATCTGGTGGCATGGGAACGATATTTATTGTAGTTTTCTGTGCTACTTCGATTGATAACTTACTTTATTTTAAATATATGTGATCAATGTGGTTTTATAATAGTCCTTGAAATTTTCTACGAAAGGATTGTTGAATGCATAAGGTGCCTATCTTTAAAATGAACTGAGTTATTGTAAAAATACCAAACAACTGTTTTTATTAATTTTGGAGCATAAACGAATTTTGGAACAGATATGAATGGGATCTCAGTATACCGACTACTCACCGACTATGAACTTTTCACAGCTGCTGGTAAAAAGCACTGCTGTAAAATTGGCAGGACTCGTACCTACATTAGAGGGTTTGGAATAGTACATTAAAAGATTTTATTGCCAAATTCAAATTTGCCTAGGTGATAAAGCTCTTAATCCAATTGATTGCGATGTGATAATGCTAACGAATATTTGCAGCACAAAACAATAAATAAATCAGCTGCGCCGCAGAAATTATCAAGGAAAACTTTTTGCAATTTCAAAAAAGGATGAACCGCGTAATGCACCTGCAGAAAGATCGGACTTTATTGTAACGATACATGTAGGGGAAGTGCAAGTGTTAACTGCAAAACCAATCTGTGCTCCAATCAATGAAAAAGATAAAAAAGGAACGAATGACAGTGATGTAGATTAGAATAAGTTATCGATGACTGTTTTTCTTTACTATTTTTAAGGTTTTTTTACATATTTTTCTATAAGTATGTACATCGTTTGTGTAAATTTTTATATATATTTTTTTCCGCACTGATCATATTTTTTTCTCTACTGACTTGTATATTTTCCTTCATGAGGAGTAGTTTTAAGGGAAGTAAAATTATAAAAATATATTTTTATTGTAAAAAACAAAAAACTATCAATACCATGCAAGTAAGCAAAGAGATAGATAAATGATATGTGCAAATGTATTTTATATTTCATAAAGATAGAGGTTGTTTTAAGTGTTGAAAAATGAAATGAAGAAAAATACCATTGACCCCAAAAATCCCGATATAAAATTATTTTAAATAATACAGGGTGTAACAAATAGATGGTGTTATACATTAGCATTAGACTAGCTATAGCAATCTGTGGTTGAAAAAACTTGTTTGAAATGATGTTACTGCTCTAGGAGTGTCAAATGCTGACTGCTTTTGTGTGTTATTTCTGTGTTAATTTGTTTGTGTAGTATGTATCAGAGATGTAATTGTTGAAAAAATAGAATTTAGATTAACTTTAATTCAATAACCAAATTTTCTCTATTCCCAGTAAAAATCGTAAATTTTATTAAGATGCCACAAGAAAATCACTTCGAAACAATGTAAATATTGTTTATATAAAAATCAGCCTGAAAGACTTTATTCTCGACTTGATAATTATTATTCTTTTACAGTATCAATACAATCGATCAAAATTATTTTCTTCCCACATTCGTAAACGCAAAAAAGTAGGGAGTAAATTATAAAGAATTATTATTTTTTATTTGTGTATTTTATTATTTTATTAAGGGTAATGGAGCAAAATGCAAAATTTTCAATGTGTTTTAAATGTATTTATTTTTTCGAATCCTGAGAAAACTAATAAGTATTTCTGAAAAATTTAAACGCAGAATGAAAGACTACTCTATTACCGAAGGCCGAAAGTCCCTTAGAATAAATAAAAAGTTTCTTTTGAACAAAATATTTGCAATTAAAATCACACTAAATTTTATCTCTTATTTTCACTTCTGTAACTTATTAAAATAAGCATTATAGAAGTTTTTAGGGACTTTCGTTCCTCGGTAATAATGTAATCTTTCATTCTGCGTTTAAATTTTTCAAAAATATTTATTAGTTTTCTCTGGGTGAGAAAAAAAATGAATACATTAAAACACATTGAAAATTTTGACATGTGTCAAAATTTTGCATTTTTCTCCGTTCCACTTAAGGCTATGGGTACATAATTCGCAAATATTTTACGTGTATCCCTACTTTTTCTGTCTTTACACGGCAAATTACGTGTAGTAAAATTCACACTGGTATGGATATGTAAACATTACTAGAATGTCATTCTACTTGAAAATGTCATCATTAATTTAAAGAGATGGGTTTTGAATGTTCTTGGATAACTGTTATTTTTATAATTGGAAATTAGTAATTCAGTTAATAAATGTGATAATTTTTTCACTAACTATGTATTCAGTGATTGTAATAATTTATTTGTACAACAAAGACTAATACTCAATCGAGAAAAGAAGAAAAGTGTTAAAGTGATTTTTTAATAATATATTCTTATGGAACGCTTACAATTTTGAACATCTTAACAACAAAATACTTGGATCACAGAATATATTATCCTGATGTATTCTCTGCTTGGATCTTCCACAAATAATACACAATAAATAACTTTTTATTAAGTTCACGTCTTAAATCAATTATTTATCAAATACACTATATTTCAATAATATTTAATCAATAACTCAACATATTCCCGATGCAATGTCAAATATTTAAAATTGTCACTGATTGTCAGCGTCTGACTGACAATATATGCTGACAATATTATATTCGGCTGAGTGCGTTGTAAGACAAAGATAACGAGCGATCCACAATTATTGGGATCAAAGCTAACCGTGCAAAAAATTACGTATGTCTTGTTTTAATCTGAATTTATATCCTTGGTTTATCAATTAATTTTGATTAACATTATAAAACATAAAAAATCAGTCAAAGCCTAACACAGAATTTTAATCAGAAATAAAAAGAATTAAAAAAATTATAAGTAACAATAATAAATAAAATCAAACAAACTACATAACCTAACTTTTCTTGTTTACTTGACGTACACTGCAAAGTTGACGTAAACTGGAAAGTATATCTGAATTAAGAATAGACATGCACTGTATAGCTATCTCTGTCGTTCAAAGCCACCTATAGTGACAATAATTTTGGATCACACGTTAGATTTGGAAAATATTACCACGGCGTTTATTTTTTTCGAATCCTGACAAAACCAATACATATTTTTGAAAAATTTAAACGCAGAATGAAAGACTAAATTATTACCGAGGGCCGAAAGTCCCTTAGAATTAATAAAAAGTTTATTTTAAATGATATATTTGAAATTAAAAATCACACTAAATTTTCTCTTAGTTTTTCACCCCTGTAACTTATTAAAATAAACATTATAGAAGTTCTCGGGGACTTTCGGCCCTCGCTAATAACGTGATCTTTCATTCAGCGTTTAAATTTTTCAAAAATACTTATTAGTTTTCTCAGGATTCGAAAAAAATGAATCCCCATTTGAATAGCATTGCAGGCGAAAATACGTACCGATCCTCTTAAAGATAGTTTAGAATAACTATATGAAGGCTAGACATGTATTGAAATAAGTTTTTTCGGATTTTTTTGCCCAACATCATTGACGAATTGAGGATGAAAGTAGCATTAGATGTAGAGAAAGGCCCATTTTTGCATTAATAACATACCTTTAAAAGTACACATTCCCAAGTTTTTTGTAAAAAGTCGAGGAACATCTGGCATCCCTGTAGGAATTATAGAAATCAGTAACATACTTACTGGAACTATAATTGACAGTGTACCATAAATTTTAAAACGATACGACGTTGGTTTTTCTTCCATGAATGTTCTAAAATAAAAAGATTTGTTATTAGTCCAGTCGGGTTAGACGAAAAAAAAAGGCCTGACGTTGAATGGTCAGCTGCCCGAAATTTTATTATTCTAACGTTTAGAGGGGTTTAATAGTACAGATTGTAAATTTAAAATCGTTTGAGAAAATCGAGGGAAATAAATAAATATAGTAGGGGAGGGAAGTATGCTAAATGTGCAATCACTCGAGCGTTACGAGGACGCCTATTGGGACGGTATTGGGTTGTGAAGAGTAGGTTCTAAAATAAAAAAAAAAACTTAAATTTTCCATTTTAGTGGGAACTTTCCATTTTTTAATTTAATTTTCCATTTCCAACAATCCTTTTTCCGATTATAGCGCCATCTATCCACAATTCAAAAAATTATCTCGAATAAAATTTACTTATTTTACCGTAAGGAATCCAAATCTGCAATAAAAAAGGGGGGCTCCTATTTAAGATTTTAAAGTAACCCACCCCCCTCTGTGGGGGATAAGATAATGTTTGGTGCCATTCGATAGATTTTTCAAAAATATTGAATACTTGTATTTTTCAGTTTTTTGATCCCATGTTTTTGTGTTTGGTATCATTCGATAAAATTGAAAAATATTGAGCACGTATTTTTTAGTTTTTCGATGTGTCGTTCATTTCGCGAAATATTTGCTTTTTTCTTGGGAAACTTTGTGACTCACCCATTTCTTTACCCGCTCAAATCGTCAAATTTTTTAAATATACACTATTTTTCATGTACTTAACTTACCTTATCTTAATCTAACGATTTCGAGTTTTTCTAATGATAGATTTTTTCGGCCAACCCTTAACGAACTCCCGTGTATTAAGTATTAAGAGCCAATATATGGTAGAGGTACATTTACAGAGTACAAGGTTTCTCCCCATATGATAATCTGATGCGCAAGAGTAACTGCAAAAATCCCCGCTTGGGCTCCCTTATCAATAATTATTATTTCGGATTAAAAAAAATGTAGAAAATTGCGCGATTTGAAGCCGAGAAAATGCATTTTTCTTTACGTATACCGATTTTGAACTTTGATATTCAAAGTTCTTCAGGAAAAACCTAGTTTTTTGAATTTTTGGTTACCAAATAATCACGCAATACCGATCGTTTTTATTATTATATGTTGTGGTGTATGAAAATCTGTATGAAAAAAGAGGACCGCAAAAATAAGGTATTGGTTCAAATATTTCCATCCTATTATTTATAACTTTGTCGAAAATACCCGTCAAATTTTACCGGTTGTATCTCAGGAACTACTCCTCAAATTTCAACTTTTGTCCTTTAAAATAAGCGTCGTACCGAGCCTTTTCCAGTGCCATGTTTTGAATTTAATTTAATACAATAATCAGAAAAAAAGGGTACATGTCCATAAAGAGTTAAATCACCAAATGTTTTTTTCATACAAAACGAAGTTTAAATTTTAAAACTAGTTATTGATCAATTATTGATGGTTATCATGAACTCTGTTGATAAGATAAGTTACTTGGGTAATCAATAAGACACACACAAGAAAATTCAACTTATTTGATGTTATGCAAAATAGAACATAAGCCTTAATTGGTCAAACCACCAAACATTATTGGCCTAAAGGGGCCAAGTGTAAATAAAAAACATTTGAAGATGACAAATAGACAAAAGTTATTAATATAAAATAATTCTAATTCTTGGACAGGTTATTAAAAAATGGTTTTGCTTCGTCACCACAGAATCCTTTTAAATCTTGTAGGAATTTAAATTTTTTAGCCGAGATTAGTATTACACGTAAAAATAATGTTGTTTAATAATAGTATTTCAAAACAATAATATTTTTCTTATACCTGAAAAAGAATACGAAGAATACAAATTCATTTTGTAGTAACACATATCCCTTTCGCTTACTTTCTTTTCATTTCACTATTTCTGACACCCATGCTCCATTATAGGACTTCTGGTAATATATTAGTCTACGATGTTTTTGATGTAGGTATATGATGATTTGATGAACTGAAAGGACGATTATTTAAATAATCTGTTTTAGTATTAAAAAAATTCGTCCATGCTCGAAAGTAGGTTTGATCTATTTCCACAACGTCAAAAGGCGATGGTTTTGCACGAGTACTTCTAAAAATTTCAACCCAATCTAAAGAAGTCTCAGGTCGTTGTTTGGAGTTTATTAAGCTCATTTTTTTATCCGGTTCCATTTATAGCCTATGAATAGGAAAAGTAACTTTAACATAATCAAGTCTACGTGTATTGTGGACAATATAATGAAAAAAACGAAACACGGTGTATGTTTTAATTTTGCCCTCCACACCGTTCAATCCACATAAGTATGAGTTCTACTTATTAATAGAAGTCATTATTTTAAATTTCTTGAGCCTTGTTTTTCTTTGCTTCTTTTATCACATTTTGAAAACATTGTTTACGACAATTATTACAGATTTCACCTCGTGACTCTGCAGTCTATTTTTTTTCATGACATCTCTCATTCTGCCGTACTTTTTCCTCTGTTCTGATTCATTCTGTCTAGGCACTCCTTCAGTCTCATTTCCGCTACTATTTTTTTTTCTATATTCATTGTTATTTACTTTTAAATCACTTGGAAAACAATGAAAGCACGACGCAACGAAAGCAATAGTTACAACGACGAGCCTAACACTAAACTCTAAACTCTATATTATATGGACTTTACCCTTTTAGGACCTGCTTGATGAGGACTTGCCCCCTATTGGCGGTGTATGCGTAAATAGGAATTATCATTTCACATGCACTAAGCGCTTTTAGGACGTGTACAAGCCGATGGCCACTTCTTCGTTAAAATGGCTACAAAATGGGACCACTAGTTCTATTTATGTAAAATTATGACTTGCCTCCTTTTGGACCTCGTCGTCTTAATACTATAACTTGATACCTCGAAATTAGTAGTTTTGAGATAAACTCGTTTAAAGATTTTTAAGATATTATTTGTGCTGCTCCCATGATGTTGGCAAATACGGAATTCACTCTGCAGCTCTAAAATACTGTTCCTGAACTTTTTGGCTACTGATCTATTTAGGAATACGGTGCAAATTTGCTTTCCAATATGGAAAATAACATTAAAAATTAAAGTTATCAACTTTTAGCACTACCATAATATTAACATTTGGTAATGTCGCATGAGATGCCAAGTTGCATCTAAGTGAACTTTTTAACAAAACTAATATTTTAAGTATTATTTTGGTGAAAATTAGCCCTCTGTCATGAGGGTTGCCAGATCTGCTAACAATTCTAGAATTTTTGCATTAAAATGAACCGAATAAACAGATAACATTTACGTGGTAAGCTCAGTGGTTTCAGAAAAACACGAGCTACAACTAGATAACTGGAGTTACCTAGTTATAGCATTCAGTGTATGTCGTATTCACGATTATTTCTATTAAAAAATAGCTTGATCACTTATCCTGTCAAGTTTTAGCACTAAATATTAGCGGCATTTGAGTTTTATCAACTTTCGTCAATCGTAAATAAATACTTAACCCGTTTGAAGCTAGTCATCAAGTTTTTACACAATAATAGAGGCAAATAAAATACATCTTGTGAACTAGTTATCTCAAAAACGTCAATTTTGGAGTTATCAAGTTATAGTACTAAGGCGACGACCTGTACCCTACTTTTTAAAAGTAAGTATCACATTATGTGATACTTAGTAACTATAATATCACCTAATTTTTTAAACAGAAAATAAGTTTAAACAAATTTTAATTTTTAGCAGAATGTTATAAAACTCGTCTATCATCGTCTTTAGGTGTCTACAAATCCATAACATTTCAAGTTGAAGCGTGTTTTGCAGAAAAAAAAACAGTAAACAAAGCGTTGCTAAAAGAGAATAATTATTTTGGACATTTGTGTTCGAGAATTTGAGCTGTGCTTTATGTCTGCTTGAGTTTTCAATGACGAGGTGTGTTCTTACAAGAAATGAGTAACGTAATGTCAGAACAAGCAGCCCAAATTGTAGGTTTAATTGGAGATGGACGATCGCAGCATTATCTTGCTGATATTATGGGAATCCACCAATCCAGCGTTTCACGTGCTTTAAGAAGGTATAGAGAAAGTGGAGGATACACAACCCAGGTGCACGAACCCCGCAGATGTAACACTGCAGATGAACGTTATTTACATCTGCAGACTTTGCGTACACATCGTGTTACAGCTAGATAACAGCGAAAAAATGATCCTTCCACAGCACGCGATCCTGATACTTATCCACTGTTAATGAGTGCACACCGTATAATAGCACGTTTAAGTTTTGCACCAGAGCGTGTCGATTGGAATATTAACGACTGGACCAATATTATTTTTACTGATGAGGCAAGATATGCACTTTGTGGATCCGACAGACACTTTGCACTGTCGGATACACTCTTCTTCTTCTTTCTCAAAACTCCTTATCGTCGGAGGTTTTATTCATCTTCTATCCATCTCTTCCATTTCTTGCGGTCCTTTGCTAACTCTTTCATTTGTTGATGTGTTTTTCCTTTTTCCTGTCCAATTTCTATAATCTGATCGATCCATCTCTTCCTTGGCCTCTCTTTTCTTCGTTTACCATATCTTTTCGATTCCATCACCTGCTTTGGTAGTCTTCCCTGGTCCATTCTGTTAATGTGTCCATACCATTTTAATTTTCTTTTTTGTATCTTGGTTATTATCGATTCCTGTTTCAGTCTTTGTCTAATATCTTCATTTTTTATTCTGTCCAATTTCGTTTTTCCTGCTATTTTTCTTAGCTGCTTCATCTCCGCTGCGTTTATTGTACTGTCTATTTTTGCATTGTTTACCCATGTCTCACTTGCATATATTAAAGTTGGTACAGAGATTGCGTTGTATACCTTCAGTTTTATTTCTTTATCTATTTCTTCCTTTCCAAATATTGTTTTATTTAGTGCATAGTAGATCTTATTTGCTTTTTTCGCTCTGTATGAGATTTCTTGATCTATCTTTCCATCCTCTGATATTATTACTCCAAGGTATTCAAACGTCGAGACTGTTTCTATTATTTCGTTTTTGCACCTAAATATCGTTTGGTTGATTTTTTCCCTTTTCTTTTGGCTTACTATCATGGTCTTCGTTTTCTTTATATTTACCTCCATTTTCAAATTTTCTATTTCCTCCACCCAGATATCGATTAATTTTTGCATTTTCTCTTTATTGTCTGCTATTATTACTAAGTCATCTGCATATAGTAATCCCTCCATTCTCACTGGTACTAAATTCCTGTACCCTATTATTGACTGTAATTGCCTGTTAATAGGTAATAGGTAATAGGTAATAGATTAATAGGTAATTCTTTCTGGTATCAACCGAGAAACGAAAAATATGTATATGTAGCAGAAGAAAGAAATGCGAGAAGCATAATTGACTACATAGTATATCCTCGAGACGCAGAACTAACGATACAAAATATAAAAACAGAGAACGAAGCCAAACTCGGTACCCACCACAGACTAGTGACAGCAGAGATAAACATGAAACTAATGGAAATAATAGAGAGTCCTATTAATATAATAATAATAGAAATAATAATACAAGAATAGCAATACATAAGATGAAAAATATGGAAATGAGGAAGTTATACCAAAGAGAGACTGACAAAATACTGGAACAGCATGAAAACAATGATATGAATATGAAATATGGAATATGGAAGAGAGATGGAAAAAATTGAGAGACACGTTATGGAACACTGCAAAACAAGTATGCGGAATAAGAATGAATGGGAAGAATAATAAAAGAACTGGATGGTGGAATAAGGAAATGAAGCAAGCTTAAAAAAGAAGAAAGAAATGTGGAAGCGATACATAAACACAAAGGAAGAGCAAGACAGAGACGAATACAGAAGACAGAGAAATATAGTGAAAGAACTAGTAAAAGATGCGAAGAAGAAGAGCTGGAAGGAATTCGGTGAAGAATTAAACGAAGGTTTTGGGAATAACAATAAACAGTTTTGGAATAAAATAAGAAGCATGAAAGGAACAGAAAGGAAACAAATAAGAGAAATTAGAAATGAGCGAAATAAATTGAAAAAAAACTTACAAGACAAACTAACCATATGGAATAAGCACTATAAAGAAAAATTCGAGGCAAAAAACCAACAAAATGAGGAGAGAGGACAGCAGGCAAGAGAAGAGGATAGAGACAATCAAGTAGACGAAATTCATATCAAAGATATCGAAGAAGGATTGTCAAGAATAAAGATTGGAAAAACGAAAGGTGCCGATGACATAGATCCGGAGATGATGAAGAACGTGGAAGAACGATTCAAGCTTTGGCTACTGGAAATAATGAGGGAAGCATGGAGAACAGAAAAGATACCGGAAGTTTGGGAAGAA
Organism: Diabrotica virgifera virgifera; assembly: GCF_917563875.1. NCBI lineage: Eukaryota > Metazoa > Arthropoda > Insecta > Coleoptera > Chrysomelidae > Diabrotica > Diabrotica virgifera. Next base: position 155,049,267 of record NC_065446.1, on the reverse strand, counting down.
AATTTATTGATACCAATACACAAGAAAGGAGATGAAGCGGAATGTGATAACTACAGGGCTATATGTTTATCATCAGTGGCATATAAAGTGTACACTGGGATAATAGAGGGGAAGCTCAGGAAAGAACTGGAAGGAAACTAGAAGAAGAACAAGCGGCTTTTAGGAAGGAAAGAGGAACAACAGATAATATATATTAATGTGATATTCAAAGATCGGTGTGCTCAAAGCACTTGATTAGATAATTAACTAATTAATTAAATTTAATTTTAATGATGCACTTATGATTTAATCACACTATTTAATGCTCTAATCTCAGGGTTTTATATTCTCGTGCTTCAATATCTCCTTTGCTTTACATATGATAAATAAGGTCAAAGATTAACGGAATAAAACACATATATGGTACAAAAGCATCTATTGAAATAAATTCACCCTCAAAATATCCTCTAAAAATAATATCTCCTATTCTGATTATTGAAATAACCCTACCACTATCTAAAGTACTTATTGAAATTTGCGTTATGAATAATTCTACAAAAAAATTAAAACTGTCTCTCGGATGATGAGTTGTCCAAATTCTTGTCTCTGGTCGCCTACAATTTACTCTTAGCAGCCCCCTATGTAGTCAGCAATCTCGCAACAAATTATTGCAAGCCTATTGTCATTAATGACCCCCTACAGATGCACGTATCTTTCAAAAAACAATGCTAGCCTTTTCTCCTCTCGATAAACTGAATCTATTTCTCGTTCCGGCATGCAACGGTGACTCTTGGAATATAAGTAGAACAATATAACTTACAATGCTTTACGTGATGAGCTTCCGTCAGGACACTTATTTCAACAAACTCACAACTATTCACTTATCTGCCTTACTACTTCAGGAGACTCTTAGAGATCACCACTAGTCGACTTAACGATCATCTAACAACTGACTCTTCTTCCACCCTCTAACATTTCGCTAAACTCCCATTCTTCATACCTAGCCCCTCCTTTTTCCTTCTTCACCAATCCGAGTTCCTCAATTTTATCCCCATCTACCTTTCAGATAACAAACACCAATTTTCCCTACCATTAGAAATTTCCTAAAACTAATTACATGCCAATCGTTTTTTTTTTCCTTTCTTAATATCTAAACAAAGATTACATTCATTTAAATTTCTAAATACAATTATTCCCTCGCCGCAAAAGTCCATTTGGGAAACCCGGTCTCATTGTCCAAACACATAACCACTTTCTTATCATACTAACTGTACAAAGAAAATACTTAATCCCTATTTAAATTTTGTTTACCTACGGCCATCCAAAGATAATTGACTCTCATTTCTTCGAAATGAATTTTGGTATATTTTTATTATATGTTTTAACTTTTCTAAAATATTAAGATCGAAACCATATTAATTCAAATTTTACATATCTTAACAACTCCCCGCCATTTGATTTGCCGAAAAAATTCTGTTATTTATTTAAATGACACAAGTTTTTTTTTTAGGATCAAATTATTCCATTATGTTACCAAACTCTACTCATGATACTTATAAATGTCGTGAATGTTAAAAATACCCCGTATCTTGCCTGTCTCTATATGCGCTAATTCATAACTATTTACCCCATTTTCCGTATTGACCCTATATGGACCTTCAAATACCGGCATCAATTTAGCACAAATACCATTTTGTAAATTGGACACCCTCAGTGCCCTCACTAAAACTTTATCCCCTTTCTGGAATGTAACCGGCCTTCTTCTTCGGGTCCTCTCTTGCCTTTGGAGATATTTCTCTCCACTTCGTCTCAATCTTCGTTGAACCACCTCGATCACTTCTTCGTATTGTCTGGGGGCGGTGTCTTCCCACGGTCTCGTAGGCATTGTTCCTTTCATTACATATAAAGGCGTCCTTGGTAACCGTATTTGGTGCACAGTTCAAATACGTCTCTATTTCAAACACTTTTCTGTCCCAATGTCGATGATGTTCTTCCGCAGCAATTCTTAGAAATTTTGTGACTTCTTGTATAAAACGCTCTGATGGGTTGCTCTGTGGATGTCGGATGCTTACAAATTTTGTATTTATGCCTCTCTCTCTTAATTCCCCTTTAAAACGGTCATTCCTAAAGTATGTCGCATTGTCCAACAAAATATTGTCTGGTCTTCCCACTGTTTCGATAAAATCGTCTATCTTCCGAAGTATTTCAGCTCCTTTCGTGGTTCTACATGGGTACAGTTTTAAATACTTTGAGAAAACATCCACCATAACTAATATGTGTTTATTCCTCTGTGTTGTTGTTATTAAATCGCTCAACATATCAATGGCGACAATATCCAGTTTCTTCCGAGCTATGACGTTTTTTGTGATGTTTTCGTTTTTGAAATTCTTACTTTTACACTTTTGGCATGTCTCGCAATTTCGAGTCATCTCTTTGGCTATTGTATAGTCCTGTCGACAAATGTAGTTCTCCCTGAACATAAGCCACACCTTCCTGCTTCCAATGTGTCCGTTGTCACAGTGTAATTTTGCTAAAACTTCTTTTGCCATCTGTTCCGTGATTACATATAGTTCTTTACCATCGACCCTCTTAAAATATAAGTTATCTTCTTGTTCGGCCCTTTGCTTTTCTCTTTCATCCAGTTGTTCCTGATTTTCCCTGATCTGAGCCAAAGAAAATAAGCCTGCTTCTTCTCTCATTATGTTCATGCCAACGTGGAGAGTTTTGTGGTCCTCTTTGCGGAATTGTTCATCTCTCGTCAACGCATCAGCCAAGATATTGTCAGTTCCTTTGATATATTTAAATTCAAAATCATACTCTTGAAGTAAAAGAATGCCCCTATGAATTCTATTATTTACCAGCCTATTTTTCATTATATGTACCAAAGCTGCATGGTCTGTTTCAACGGTGAATTTTGCCCCTAGTAGGTAAAACCGTAATTTATTTACACAAAATAACACACTGGCGAACTCTAATTCAGTAACGCTGTACTTTCTCTCATATGTTTTGGTTACACGGGAGACAAAACAGATTGGCACCTCTACATCGTCTTGGATCTGTGATAACACCCCTGCGAATTTTGTTATGGAAGCATCGGTCCGGAGAATGAAAGGTTGATCATATCTTGGGTGGTGTACTCTTACAGCTGTGGAGAAAGCTCCTTTTAAATTTTTGAAAGCCATTTCTTGTTCCGTTCCCCATTTCCACCTAACATTTTTCTTAAGTAATGCTATCAACGGTATTTCTTTTGTGCTGATGTCTGGTATTAGTTTTTTGAAATAGTTTACCATTCCCAAAAATCCCCGCAATGTTTTTAAATTGGTTGGCCTAGCGTAGTTATTTATAATTTCGATTCTATCTTCTGCAAGACTAATCCCTTTTGTGTCTAATTTGAATCCTAAATACAGTATTTCCTTTTGGAAAAACTGACACTTTTGAATATTTAATTTCAATCCCGCTTGATCCAGTTCTTCTAGCACAGTGTGAATATGTCGTAGATGGCTTGTTATATCCGGTGAGAAAATTAATAAATCATCTATGTAATGTACAACAAATTCTTCATGCCTATTTAAGATTGTGTTCAATGCGCGAACCAAAGCAGCGCATGCACTCTGTAGGCCAAATGGTACCACCCTAAATCGGTATACCACTCCGTCGATCGAAAAAGCGGTATAATTTCGACATTTCTCTGCCAAAGGTATTAACCAAAAACTATGTTTCAAATCGATTTTGGAAAAAATGTGTGACCCTGTGATTCGTCCAAATATGGCTTCGATGTTCAAAGGCGCTTCGTATTGCGCGATTGTGTGTGAATTAATGTTTCTTGCATCTAAACATAATCGCAAATCACCACTCGATTTTTTAACGCATACTATCGGGTTGATATATGGAGAGTCACATCTTTCTATCACCTTGTCTTCGATCATTTTTTCAATTTCCTGTCCGACGCTTTGCCTGTATTTATACGGGATTGGATATGTCTTGGATTTAAAATTTTCTAAGTTTTTAACTTTAAAAGAATGTTCATAATTTTTAGCCACTCGGCTTTCTTCATTAATCAAATCTCCATAATTTTCTAGAATCTTCTCTACTTCCTTTTCCATGTTTTCTCCACATTTTAATTTTCTTTCATCCTCATTTTGTTCGCATGTGTTCACTGTCCATAATATTCCTTCATAAAATTCTGGATTCTCGTCCATTATTGCCATTTCTTCTCTGTCCTCATCCTTTATTCTTCTTCTGTTTTTTTTTATCTTCAATTTCCATTTGGTATCCCGAGCACCATGTTTCTACTGCTTTCATTTCTCTTATGAGAACTTCCTTTTCTTCCTGCTTCCTTTCTGTTTTATCGTCGATTGCCGACAATTCTTCCGTATCTTCGATTTCCTGTCTTTCTCTTGTATCCACCGTGTTTTCCTTCTTTCTTTTTGAACTCTTCTTCTTTTTCTTCCTTCTTTTTTTTTCTGGTTGATTTTTTTCTTGTACTTTCGGTTTTTCCTCTACAGTCATATTGATTTCTTTATGTTTTTCCTGTTCATTTATCTTTTCAACAATTATTTTCCTCTCTATTTCCGTTTCTTCTTCTATGTTGTCTGGTGTTGCTCTGATTTCCAGTTTATTCTCCGAAAAATTTATGGTGATGTGTTTTTCACCCAATTCATCAATTCCCGCTATCATATCATGGTTTAAATCTTCGATCACCACACATTGCATAATATAGTATTTGTCTCCCACTCTGATCCGCACTCCCAAACCTTCATTTACTGTCGTCAATTTTTTGTTGTTTGCACCCACTAAAACAACCCTAGGAATTTTGTACACAAATCTGTCCAAATTTAATTCTTTTACTAGTTTCTTATTGATTAACGATATCTCCGATCCAGAATTATTCAAAATTTTAATCGCTTTATGTTTTATAAATGCATCTAAGAATATTAAATTGGAATTAGAACTTTGTCTTTCATTTCCCGCCAACTGTATAAACTCTCTCGGATGACAAAATATACCGGAGAGTTGTTTATGTTTGTTCAGTGGATGCTTTATTGAAAATCCTGTCTGGATTCATTGCATATATCTTCTTCCTCGTTTTCTATTGTTACATGATTCATCTCCCTTCTATTTTGTCGTTGGAAATTCTGATTGTTTCTACCGTCCCTTTGTTCGTTCGTATTCCTAGTCGGAGGATTTTGTGCATCTCTCTTTCTGTTGTGATTTTCATATGTTCTATTTTTTGCGTGATTCCTGTTATCATAATTTTGTTGTCTATTGTAATTTTGGTATTCTCTCGGCCTATCTTCGTTTGTTGATTGGGCATGTCGGTTTCTCTGGTCATAATTTGATTGATACCTTCTTGCCGGTCCATTATATTGTTCATGTTGTCTTCTGTTTCGCAATTTGTTTTTGGTTTTGCTTAAATTTTTCTTCTATTTCTCGCCTGTCTTCTTGTATTGCATTTTCAAATTTGCTTTCTAACTGTTCTAATTCCATCTTCTGCACATTCTTAATATCCTTCATTTTAGTTTCTATTTCTTCTCGTTGCATCTCCAGTTTCCAATCCTTCTTCACTGTTTTCTTGCATTTTGCTTTGCCTCCTTGTGGTCGACATGTTGTTTCTTTTCGTTACTGTTTTCTTTGTCCCCGCCAAATGTGAAATTTTACAACACTCTATAAGTTGCAGAACACGACAAATATTTCTCCCCAAATTTAATAAATTTTCGCCACAAATATCAAATATGCAATCAGTAAATTTCAAAATAAATATCAAATGTACGATTGGTAAAAAAAAATCAAATAATTCAATGGCAGTAAATATCCAATACCTACGATCAATCCATAAATCAAAATTATTTTTACACCTGGAAAAATTGTCAAATTATCTCTGGATCACCTGTAGTTATTCCTTATCTCTTTCCCTACCATCAAATGCAAAGCTGCGATATTTTTAAGCCACCACGTTCTGGGCTCCAGTTAATGTGATATTCAAAGATCGGTGTGCTCAAAGCACTTGATTAGATAATTAACTAATTAATTAAATTTAATTTTAATGATGCACTTATGATTTAATCACACTATTTAATGCTCTAATCTCAGGGTTTTATATTCTCATGCTTCAATATCTCCTTTGCTTTACATATGATAAATAAGGTCAAAGATTAACGGAATAAAACACATATATGGTACAAAAGCATCTATTGAAATAAATTCACCCTCAAAATATTCTCTAAAAATAATATCTCCTATTCTGATTATTGAAATAACCCTACCACTATCTAAAGTACTTATTGAAATTTGCGTTATGAATAATTCTACAAAAAAATTAAAACTGTCTCTCGGATGATGAGTTGTCCAAATTCTTGTCTCTGGTCGCCTACAATTTACTCTTAGCAGCCCCCTATGTAGTCAGCAATCTCGCAACAAATTATTGCAAGCCTATTGTCATTAATGACCCCCTACAGATGCACGTATCTTTCAAAAAACAATGCTAGCCTTTTCTCCTCTCGATAAACTGAATCTATTTCTCGTTCCGGCATGCAACGGTGACTCTTGGAATATAAGTAGAACAATATAACTTACAATGCTTTACGTGATGAGCTTCCGTCAGGACACTTATTTCAACAAACTCACAACTATTCACTTATCTGCCTTACTACTTCAGGAGACTCTTAGAGATCACCACTAGTCGACTTAACGATCATCTAACAACTGACTCTTCTTCCACCCTCTAACATTTCGCTAAACTCCCATTCTTCATACCTAGCCCCTCCTTTTTCCTTCTTCACCAATCCGAGTTCCTCAATTTTATCCCCATCTACCTTTCAGATAACAAACACCAATTTTCCCTACCATTAGAAATTTCCTAAAACTAATTACATGCCAATCGGTTTTTTTTTCCTTTCTTAATATCTAAACAAAGATTACATTCATTTAAATTTCTAAATACAATTATTCCCTCGCCGCAAAAGTCCATTTGGGAAACCCGGTCTCATTGTCCAAACACATAACCACTTTCTTATCATACTAACTGTACAAAGAAAATACTTAATCCCTATTTAAATTTTGTTTACCTACGGCCATCCAAAGATAATTGACTTTCATTTCTTCGAAATGAATTTTGGTATATTTTTATTATATGTTTTAACTTTTCTAAAATATTAAGATCGAAACCATATTAATTCAAATTTTACATATCTTAACAATATATATACATATATATATATATATATATATATATATATATATATATATATATATATATATATATATATATATATATATATATATATATATATATGTATATATATATATACATCCCGCTATCATTATGTCATCTTTTCATGTTGCAGTCATTTGGCATCACTAAGAAATACTATCATTTTCGAATTTTAATTCGTGTATGTTTGTTGAGCGCATTTTTTAATGCCCTGTATCGTTCTCAGTTTTCTAAAATTTTGATTTTAAAAATTTAAATTATATACAAAAATTTTTACACTTCACAGCCATTTTGACTTCCACCACATAAAAATGTGTATTTGCGATCTATTTGCCGTCAATCGAGGTTGCCACGAGTTAAAAATATCGAGCGTTTGAGGCCAGGTAGAAAAGGTATATTAGAAACTATATAAAACGTGGGTTCTTTACCTGTTCGGCTGGTAAGGGTCCAAATATTTTACGAGTTGAATTGTGTTTATTTTATTTCATCTGTTAAATATTAATTTTCTCATAACGACTTAAAATATTTGTTTGAAAAATTAATTTTGTGTCATTCCATTTCAAATCACTCAATTTTGGAGCAAAAAAAAATTTGGACCTCCGATTTGTCTGAAAATTGGTATATAGCTTCTGCGGGACGTAAAAATAAGATATTTAAGGTCAAAAAATCTTCTTCTTCTTTTTTTCTCAAAATGTTATTTTATTCGATTTTACAGTGATTTGGTGTTTATTTATACAAATTTCCATTTTCTCTCGTAAGGTATCAATGGAAAACATAATATTTTAATAGAAGGGACTCAAAAATGTCATTATATGGCATCATAACAAGTTACTTTGATTCAAAACAAGCTTTTGATCAAATTTTATAGTGTAGAAAACGTTAAAATACCGTTTTTTTTTACATTTTTCTCCATTCCCAAAATGCATCATAATCGATTTGGCTGAAAATTTGCCCACAGATAGACAAAACATAGGACTTTAAGTGGTCATAAGGATTTGAATTATATTACAATACCCAAAAAGTTACATGCAATATTATAGTCAAAAATATAGGCGTCTACTGTAAGTAAAATTAACTCGAAAATATCGACCTCACGACAAAAATTGTTAAAAAGAAATTGTAATAATTGTAAATACGATTTATTTGGAACAATTTCAGTTCCTTCCATTTTTGTGGAAAAGTTAAAAATGGCGGAGATATTGAGCAAAACAGGTTCTCCTTTAAAATCAAGATGGCCGCTAACGTAACGGAGGAATTCATTCGCGATTTTGAATTTAGGCTACTATTGACTCCCCTAAAGATCAGAAAAATAAATTTTTGTGCAGCTTGGCATTCAAGGTCAAATGCTATCCCGACTGGACTAATATATACTTTTGAGTATGATATTACTGCATGTAACTTTTTTGGTATTGTAATATAATTCAAATCCTTCTAACCACTTAAAGTCCTATCTTTTAGCTATCTGCGGGCAAATTTTTAGCCAAATCGATGATGATGTATTTTGGAAATGGAGGAAAATGTAAAAAACGGTATTTTAACGTTTTTTACACTATAAAATTTGATCAAAATCTTGTTTTGATTCAAAATAACTTGTTATAATGCCATATAATGACATTTTTGAGTCATTTCTATTAAAATATTATGTTTTTCATTGATACTTTACGACAGAAAATGCAAATTTGTTTAAATAAACACCAAATCACTGTAAAATCGCATAAAATAACATTTTGAGAAAAAAAGAAGAAGAAGATTTTTTGACCTTAAATATCTTCTTTTTACGTCCCGCAGAAGCTATATACCAATTTTCAGACAAATCGGAGATCCAAATTTTTTTGCCTGAGTGATTTGACATGGAATGTACCTTTTACATTTTCATTTAATTTACTTACGGTTTTTGTTCAGAATTTTGAAGAAACGCTTGGTTTGACATAAAATTTGGGACACGCATAGCTAATATTTTAAAGAAAAAAAGTGATATTGTGCCGATATGTGCTTTTGATCTGGAGGTGAGTTTCGTCCGTTATCGGGGATGAAAACAAATACGTTCAAATAAGTCCGGAATTGGATAAACTGACTAATTCTAAGCAACTTTTATAGAGTTTTTCACTAAGTCAATACTTTTAGAGATATTTGCGAGTGAATATGTTCATTTTTCAACAAAAAAAAAACACGTTTTTAGACGGTTTTTCGCAAATAACTCAAAAAGTAGGTACCTACTTTATTGAAAAAAAAAATTAGCAAATAGCAAATATAGCTTATAGAAAAGTGAAAAAATGGTATATGTGTCAGGTCTGTAGACCCAGTAGAAGCAGAGTTATTGCTAAGCTTTGTTTTAAAACCAAGAGGAGTAGGTAAACTAACCCTAATAGCACACGACGTCCTCTGGACGTCGAAAATAGGTCCATTTTTGGTCCTAACGTCCATGGACTATAAATGGACGTCCTTTGGACGTCCGGCGTTGGACGTCCTTCGGTGAACTAAATATGTACGTCCTTCGGACGTCCGACGTTGGACGTCCTTCGGGTGGAATAAATATGAACGTCCTTTGGACGTCCGTACTGGACGAAATACGGACGTTTGCTGATCGTCCATATTCGACATATTATACGAATTACGGGATAAAATAGCAAAATAATTCAATAAAATATTAACTTAATTATGTTAATAAAATAGTTTACATCGAAAAGATAATTATATTTAATTCAAAATTGCACAGTTTAATATTCTAAACATGTTTTTGTTTTTTTTTTGTAAAGTGTGAAAATCTTATTTGTAAATTATTTGTTACAATGTTTTATTATTCTAGTTACCAAGATGACATAAGTTTGCTAATTAATTCTAGTAAGCAAAAATATAATTTTTATCAATGTATCTGTACTAAAAATGAATCTTAAGAGCATCTTTTTGAAGTTGAATATACGTGGCCGTGCCCAAAATAGGTCCAGTCTTAGTCCTAATGTCTATGGACTATAAATGGATGTCCTTTGGACGTCCGACGTTGGACGTACTTCGGGTGGAATAAATATGAATACGGTGGACTAAATATGTACGTCCTTCGGACTTCCGATGGTGGACGTCCGATGGTGGAATAAATACGAACGTCCTTTGGACGTCCGTACTGGACGGAAATACGGACTTTTTGTGGACGTCTGAAAATCACCCCCACTACTTGGTTCCTCTGTTCACAAAACTATAACGATAGGCGATAGATTTTCGATTCACCCACCGATATCAGTTCGAAGTTGGAGAGTTGATCTCTCAGTCGTTGTCGTCGTTAGGGCTCCCGCGTAGAGTTTTATTCATTAACCACTGATTTTCATAATGTAAGAAATTATATTATATACGAATTAAAGTATAATATACTTATACATATACTATATATTACGTAAAACTATGAAGACGCTGTTTCACAACATAACACAGAGTCCGACCGCCTCATCGGGCCATTTAGAGCATCAATGCATAAGCCCATCCAATGGATTATTATGTGCCCCTTTGACATAGGCGCACAAAATTTTAATCTACCACCCTGAGGATTCCTGCTCCTGGAGTTTTTCTGAAGTGCCGAAACAGTCTATGTTCCTGATTCCTCGATCAGATGAGGAGTTTTCGGAGCCATCAACCCCAGACAGCTACTGGAGCTCCACGTTGCAGCCAGTCACTTCTTGGTAAGTGAACGCCAAAGAGGAAGCATTCAGACTCTGCTGCTACCACCGTCTGGACATAGCCTATCGATCCCTGATGGCCTAGAGGACAAACTCACCGAGAATGATGGAAAAAACCACCAGCCAGGACAACTGGTATCCAAACATTGGTATTATTTACGTTTTTTATTACATTTACATATTTTTTCATGCTCTTTGATATATATTTCTTATTCTTTCTGGTATATTTTTCATACATTTTTCAATCTTATGGGTGTTTGGTAAAAAATAGGCCATAGCTTAACCTTGGATTACTGAGCTTAAAATAGGTCGATTTAAGCTAACTTACTTTAGTACGAAAGACGATAATAACCGAAATACAGGGTGTCAAATTTAAACTTTTATTTTATTCTTGATTATTTCCTGGGCAATACATCAATTTTGGTGTTGAATTTAGATTTCTTGTCCCAAAAAAACCCCGCTTACCAAATTTCGTGATATTATCCCATGCTTGTTAGGAAATATTCAAGAATAAATAAAATAAAAGTTTAAATTTGACACCTTGTATTTCGGTTATTATCAACTTTAGTACTAACGTAAGTTAACTTAAATCGACCTATTTTACCCTCCGAAATCTAAGGTTAATCTATGGCCTATTCTTTACCAAACACTCTGTATAAGTACATATTTGTATTCTAGCCAATCTTTTTGATTTTCTATAAAGTATAGACTTCCTTGAATTTTGAATTACAATTGTTAAAGGAAAGTTTCGCTACCGCGGTCGCCTTTTGTTCGTCTTAACTTATTACCTTTACCCATAACGGTTCTTTTGTCAAACAGATTGGGTTGGTTATTGTACCTAGTAAGCAAAAAGTATTTATCTCAGTATTTTATAATCTATTTATAATATTGAATTATCTAAAGACAGAAAGCGAAAGCGGATGAAAAAAAATTAGACAAAAGTTGAATGATTATTATAATATTATAATATAATATTACACTATACAGTGAGCACGTAAAGGTTGGAATAAATTCATTTTCTCGAGAATGGACTATTTTGGAAAAAAATCCTGAAACATGTCAATTTTTATTTTTAAATTACGACTTTTTGGCATATATATTATACTAGTGACGTCACCCATCTGGGCGTGATGACGTCATCGATGAATTTTTTAAATGAAAATAGGGATCGTATAATAGCTCATTTGAAAGGTAATTCAATTCTCTATTCAGTAATATAAACATTAACATAATTATTTATACAGGGTGTCCAAAAAAATGTTTTTGAATTAATTTAATTGACATAAAAAGAAGAATGTGCGTAATTTATTTAATTCAAAATACATTTTACTGCTATCAGAAGACAACAAAAAATGTTTATTTGGCAAATAAATATTGTTTTTTGCTTAAATTCAATATTAAAGCAGCCACCCACCAGCCTCGTGACAGTTTGAATATTTAGTTTAAGCGAAAAGCCATGAATATTTTTCAAATAAACATTTTTTTGTTTTCTGAGAGCAGTAAAATGTATTTTAAATTAAATAAATTACATACATTCTTCTTTCCATGTCAATTAATTTAATCAAAAAAAAATTTTTGGACACCCTGTATAAATAATTATGTTAATGTTTATATTACTGAATAGAGAATTGAATTACCTTTCAAATAAGCTATCACACGACTCCTATTCTCATTTAAAAAAATCATCGATGACGTCATAACGCCCAGATGGGTGACGTCACTAGTATGATATATATGCCAAAAAGTCGTAATTTAAAAACAAAAATTGACCTGTTTCGGGATTTTTCTCCAAAATCCTCCATTCTCAAAAAAAAATGAATTTATTCCAACCTTTACGTGCTCTCTGTATAATAAGTATACATTGATAGAATATCTTCTTTTTAAGAAATTGTCCATTATCTCCAAATGAGCAAGGTGTCGATTTGAAATAATATGTATATGTATAATATACAGCCCATTACGCACCACCTTAAAAATTGAGCATTTTTGATGTCTCCAATTTCCTAAACCAGTTGTCCCATCTAAGTGATTTTTTTTATAATATTATAGCCTAGGCTATAGGTTACCTCCTTAAGCTTGTCATGCACGGGGAGCTATATACTGTAATATATATTATATCACATAGCTCTCTATAGTAATGAGTGAGCCTGCACACACGGAACCATTAGTTCCGTGTCTCCAGGCTCACTCATTACTATAGGGAGTGATATGATATAATATACATAATATATTACAGTATAGCTCCCCGTTCATGACAAGCTTAAGGAGGTAACCTTGTAGCCTAGGCTATAATATTATAAAAAAAATCACTGAGATTGGACAACAGGTTTAGGAAATTCGAGACATCAAAAATGCATCATTTTAAGGTGCTGCGTTAATTTCTTGGAGAAGTGTAATTGTAATTTAATGTAAATAATGTAATATCCAATAATTGTAATTTAATATAAGATGTAATATAAGTTCCTTAAAAAATGTATTTTTTATTTCCCACAATACATTCTCCACAGATCTAAATATCGTCGCTAGACGTCCACCGAACGTCCTCTCAGGACGTTAGATGGACGTTCGGCAGCACGACATTGGACCAAACTGGGACGTCCTATGAAGGTCCAATTGACGTCCACCGAACGTCCCCTCGGACTTTAGGTGGACGTCCATTGGACGTTAGATGGACGTCCATTGGACGTTTGGCAACGAGGCATTTGGACCAAACTAGGACGTCCTGTTAAGGTCCAATTTACGTCCCCTAGGACGTCCGATTAAGGTCCAATTTACGTCCGATTAAGGTCCAATTTACGTTCGATTAACGTCCAATTTACGTCCGATTAAGGTCCAATTTAGGTCCCCTCGGACGTTAGGTGGACGTCCATTGGACATTTGGCAATGTGGCTTTGGACCAAACTAGGACGTCCTGTTAAGGTCCAATTTACGTCCCCTAGGACGTCCGATTAAGGTCCAATTTACGTCCGATTAAAGTCCAATTTACGTCCCCTCGGACCTTAGATGGACGTCCAATGGACGTTCGGTAGCGCGACATTTGGACCAAAATAGGATGTATAAAGGACGTTCCTTGGACGTAAACGGACGTCCTTAAAGTCCGTGAAGGACGTCCTATGGACGTCCATTGGACGTCCTTGTGCTATTAGGGTAAAAAGACAGATTCACACCCAAGAAAGTCACTAGAAATATCTTCAGATACATCTTCTTTTTTGGTTGATCATATCGGCCTTTGACGGTAATATTGACTAAAAATCTAAAAATAAAAGGACTAACGCAGAAAATGCAAAAATCGCTGATAAAATAAATAAACTAACCTATGAAATGCCAATAGTGTTAAAATTTTATAAATGTCATTATTGTCAAAATTTGATATGAGTAAAATTGCCTGAGGTTGTACCAATTACAAACAAGGTTTACGGCGCGGGAAATTTGAATTACTCCTCTTGGTTTAAAAACAGACTATAGTGAAAAATAAGCTCTTATATGTCAAATTCCAAATCGAATATTTTAACGTGAAATAAAAAAAATGAAACACTTTTCTGGGAAAACTTATTACAACTTTTTTAAAGTGTTTAAGAAAACGTTTATTTTTATTTTTTTAAAAAGTTTCTAGCAGCAAGAGTAAGCAAGTTACGCTCAAAATACAGTTGTTCCTTATTTTTTGGTTAAAAATATCGTAAAAATCTCCCTCTAATTAACAGCCCAAATGGAATTAATCGTTACCACTTCACAAGTAACTTTATGTATTGTTTGTGTTTGTAAGTTTCATCAGTTCAAAGTGCTTATTTGTGAAAAAATTTGGTTTTAAAGTAAATTTTAAATCATTAATTTTGAAAAAAAAGACTTTTTTCAAAATAACTTAAAAATTATTAGTGATACCAAATATCTTAAAGAGTAAAAAATGTAGGTTTTGCTTTTTTAAATATTTGGGATTTTTTGATTTTCTGGAAGACAAAAATTGGTTAAGATATGGCTGTTTAAAATTTGCATATACATACTCGTGACTAGTGATTCGTTAGAGCCCTTTCAACAAAATCCCTTTCAAAAATAAGCATTTTTAACCAATGCAACTTACAGATCATATAGAGGGTGTCCCCGAAAATAGTGCGTTCCTTAAAGGTATAGATAGAAAGCACAATGTAGAGCAAAAAATTCTTATAATATTTTCAGCCGTTTAAAACTTTTATAGAACAAAATTTGCTTAGAATTAGAATTAGTCAGTTTATCCACTCCCGGACTTATTTTGAACGTATGTTTTTTCACCCCCAAGAAGGGGTGAAAGTCACATCCAGGGCAAGAGAACATATCGGCATAATCTCATTTTTTTCTTTGGCATCTTAGCTACGTGTGTGCCAAATTTCATGTCAATCCGAGCGGTTCTTTAAAATCTGGAGGTTTTGCGATATTTTACCGTGAGTGAATGGAATGATTGCCGTTGTCACTTTTAGATAAGAAGTCATTATCACAATGACATAGTCAGGTTAACTGAATTATATCATTATTGTTTTTATTATTAAATGTGAAAACCTAGAATTATCCATGTCTGTCCGTCAATAAACACAACTCCTCTGTTAGTAGGACAGAAAGAATGACAAATAAGGTGTCAAATGAAAGCCTATAACCAAAATATGATATTTTATGTGAGAAGTTTGACCTCGGTTTGGCTGTTCCAGAGTTGCAACCGAAAGTACTGTTTTTAATTCGTCGAAATAGTACAAACTATTATTCAACGCGACTAAGAAAGACCAGAACAAATACATACTTCCGGTTTCATGCCTGTCTGTTCGTCCATGTCTGTCGGTGAACAAAATTCATCCGTCATATCAACTGACAAAAAGTTACACGAAGAGTTCAAATATCGACTGCCCGTTCAACTTCCGGTCACCTTGGGTGAAAAATTAGAACTTACGATGTCCAATTGCTTGTTACAATTTTTTTATAAGTGTTCTACTGTATCTATTCTGACTTTTTCTATAACTTACTTAGATCACATATAATTTAATACAGTTTTGATGTCAGGGTCTTCAAAATTTATGTGGTGAGTTCCGGTATGTGATGAATGAAAAACGACTCTATAAACAGAAGAAAAAAGTGTTCTTTAAAGTGTTCTCAAGACCTAAGGCAATACATCGACTCACAAGAGCGTTGTCACAGTAGCAAAAATTCGAGTTGGGGTTCGAATTACTTTCTCATGCGGCTTAGTCTCCTGACTTGGCCCCCTCCGATTATTAAGTGTTCCCAAATCTGAAGAAATGACTCGTAAATAAAAAAATCAGCTGAGATAATTGAAGAAAAAAATAACTATTTTTCAGAGCTTTCAGAATCGTATTATGCGCACGGCATCGACATAAAAAATTTGTAAAACCGTTAAAATCGCTGTATTGAACATATTGAATAAAATTAAAGAATTTTCATGAAAACATGTTTTCATGAAAATATGTCTACTTTTATAGGACGCACTTCAGCAGTTCACAAAAAAAGCTTACAGAATTTCTAATGCTTTATGCTAAGTAGCAAAAATAACAAAAATTTTATTACTCATGAAGAAGATCAAGCAGCTAAATTTAAAGTAAAATCATTAGATGGCATATAAATAGATATGGAATAATGGAATAGAAGTTGATATCCACTTCTGAACCCACCTCAGAAGAAGTGGACGAAATAGAGTAATTGGGAGTCCTTCAAAGGTCACCTGAGCACTCAGAACCTAGTACCAGTGCATGCAGCTGCGATAATATTAAAGAGAAATCCGGCAAAAGAATTGAGAGGGAACTCTGGACCAAATATCAAAAACCAGTGTAACCTAACACTTCCAGCTTCATATTAATAATAGAACATCACCGAAAGACAAATATGTAATGTAAAGAATTAATATCTCAATATTCCAGTCTACTAAACAATAACGACTGGAAATACATTAAAGTCTTTATTCAAGTCGTATATTCAAAAAATAAGACAAGTAGAGTAATAAATGGATAATTAAAAATTGCGAGAAACAGTGCAAGAAAATTATTTAATAGACCCGAAGACAAAACAAAAATTAATGTGCTAAATAAAAGTATTGATTCGTTACTGCAGAACTAGAACTGTTATATGGAGCTATACTAGTCTGGATCGGTGTAAATTAAATGAGAAAGAAAATAATATAATAAACACACTTTAAGAGCAGATAGAGAAAATATATGGATTATCAGAAGGTTCAAACGGCAGAATTATCAACGATAAACAAGAAACAGTCAACGAGATAATGATTCTGGACCAACTGTTTTATTATAATTAGGGGTACGGAATTTTCGTTTTTACGAAATAGATGCGAATTTCGGCGAAATTTTGAACATAAATGCGATAAATGTGAAATATGGAGTTTTTGTTTATTTCCGCGAAATACCTGCAGGTGCCCAACTCGCCCGTAAATAAGTAGGTAGTTACGTAGTAAATAAGGCATGGAAAGATTTTACGGAAAGTTTTCTATTGTACATAATTTTTGAAAGGTTGTTTATTTTTCTAACACGTGTTGAAACAGAAGGAACTTTCATTGTTCATCATTAAATAGATAAAGATAAGATAAGGAATTGATATTTTTCAATGTTGATTCTTTGAGAAATATAAATAATCCGACTGTTGTTATCTGCATTTCGGTCTTTTGTATTGGTAAAAATCTAAGTAGGAATAAAAGTCGGCTAATTCTTATTTTCTGAACATATAAATTAGTCAAACAGGACAATCAGTGCTCATTCCGTCAATTTTTATTAAGAACATGGTCTATCAAAAAAGTTTTCATAGTAACATAAAGTTACTTAAAGTATCCCCTAAAATGGGACGCCCTAAAACAATTTTGAGTGATCGAGTCAAAGAATTTGCAACAGATGACCCATATCTGTGTGACACAAGACACAATTGCTACACAGTGCAGTTTTCCGTCATTTGCTAAAGCAGCATTACAGAGCATTTGGAGTCCAACGAACAGCGTAGACGCAGAACGATTCTTCAGCACATATAATATTGTAGTGACAGATCGAAGAACAGCTCTTAAAGAGTCGAATGTCGAAATTACAACGATGCTAGCTTTTACTTAATGTTTTCTGTTGTTTTACTCGTATTTAAAAATAAATGCGAAATTTTGTAATTATAAAAAAAGTAAATGCGAAATTCATGTTTTTGTTTGCGAAAATTCCGTACCCCTAATTATAATTAGTTATAAAATAGCTTCAATGGGGAAAAGCTGTAAGCTTAGACCAAACACCAGTAGGGGGCATCCAATTAATTGAGGAAAAAAATTAAATGTATAACAATATTCACTTCATTTACTGAAAAGGCATTGTCCCGCAAGAATGGTTGAAATCACAATTAATAGCCCTACAAAAAGACAAGCGCTTAAAACTGATAAGACCATTGAACAATAAGCATGTAAGCTACCTTTTAAACACATTCTCAAAAATAATCCATAACACAAGGATTGTTAGGAAATTCTTTTATAGACTTCAGGCAACAAATTCTCCTGATCATGTTTAAAAAACGTACGGAATGTACTAAATAAAAAAATATATTTTTATCATTTAAAAATATATACCCTTATACTATAACATAATTCTAACGTTGAATATTTAATGCTTTCCTGTGGAGTATACAAAGGATGGTCCTGTTTTCCCGCACGCTGCCTTGTTTAGTCTTCTTTGTCGTTTAATTCGTTAAATTCTATCCTCTTATGTCACGGCTTCAGGAAGCAGTGGATATATGCAGTGAACGGGAGGCCTATGTCGAACAGTGAACGAACGGAGCCTTTTCGCGTTTATCATGTAGAGAAGTCACTTGTCAAAAACTGGACATATGTAATCGTATTCAATTTGTTAAATACTGTCACATAATATGTCATACACCTCTGTGCGTTAATCCATTTTATTTCTACAATTTTAAGGTGCTATTACATGCCGCCATTTTGATTTGTCTACAGCCGCATTCTGCCCGTTAAATCCCATCGTTTGAGGCGCTGTACGTCACGATTGGATCAATTGTAGCGAAGCTGCATGACTAAGGCCCTTTTAACATGTTGCTGTATTTGATTTTTCTGTGCCATTTTATATTAT
Source organism: Diabrotica virgifera virgifera (assembly GCF_917563875.1). Taxonomy (NCBI): domain Eukaryota; kingdom Metazoa; phylum Arthropoda; class Insecta; order Coleoptera; family Chrysomelidae; genus Diabrotica; species Diabrotica virgifera. The sequence goes on along the minus strand of NC_065446.1, from coordinate 155,030,329 downwards.
TTGTCAAATACTATTATTTGAGGTGCTGAACATCACGATTGGACCAATAGGACCGTAGATACAAGACTAAGGCCCTTTTGATATGCTGCTGTATTTGATTTTTCTATGTCATTGTATTCTATTTGACAAATCCAGTTATTTGAGGTGCTGTACTCCACGATTGGACCAATAGGAGCGAAGATACGTAAATAAGGCCCTTTTGGCATGTTGCTGTAATTGATTATTCTGTGTCATTGTATTCTGTTCGTTTAACCCTATCATTTGAGTTGCTGTATGTCACGATTGGACTAATAGGACCGAAGATACATAACAAAGGCCCTTTTGACTTGTTGCTGTTTTTGATTTGTTTGTGTCAAATTTGATTCTATTTATGAAGTCCTATTATTTAAGATGCTGTACGTCACGATTGGACTAATAGGACCGAAAATACGCTACTAAGGCCCTTTTGACATGCTGTTGTATTTGATTTTTCTGTGTCATTGTATTCTGTTTGTCAAATCCTATCATTTGAGGTGCTATACATCACGATTGGACTAACAGGACCGAAGATACATAACTAAGGCCTTTTTGACATGCTGCTGTGTTTTGATTTTTCTGTGTCATTGTCTTCTATGATGCCTAAGGCATGTCTATGATATGCCTTATTTTTAAACAAAACAAGTAATTGGACTTCGTAAGTCCTAGGTTTTCACCCAAAGTAATCGAAAGTAGAACAGGAAGACGATATTTGAATTTTACGTGAAACTTTGCGTGGATTGATATACGAATTTACTAATTTTGAGTCATTTTTACTAAACTTTGACATTTGTCACCTCATTTGTAATTCTACCCGGTATTCTGGCTGAGGAGTTATATTGGCGGTCGTACGAACCGACAGAAAGATTGCCTAGGTCAAATATCTCACCTTTAGTACCATCCTTGGATTATAAGCTTTCATTTGACACCTCATTTATCACTCTAGCTGGTATAATGATGGAGGAGTTATATTCGCGGTCGTACGAACCGACGGAAAGACAGCCTAGGTCAAATATCTCACCTTTAGTACCATCCTTGGATTATAAGCTTTCATTTGACACCTCATTTGTTATTCTACCTGGTATAATGATCGAGGAGTTATATTCGCGGTCGGACAGACCGACGGACAGACCGCCAAGGTCAAATATCTCACCTTTAGTACCATCCTTGGATTATTAGCTTTCATTTGACACCTCATTTGTCATTCTACCTGCTATAATGACGGAGGAGTTATATTCCCGGTCGTACGGACCGACGGAAGGACAGCTTGGGTCAAATATTTCACCTTTAATACCATCGTTGGATTATAATCTTTTATTTGACAACTCATTTATCATTCAAGCTGGTATAATAATGGAGGAGTTATATTCGCGGTCGGAGGGGCCGACGCACAGACCGCCTAAGTCAAATATGTCACCTTTAGTACCATCCTTGGATTATAAGCTTTCATTTGACACCTCATTTGTAATTCTACCTGGTATAATGATCGAGGAGTTATATTCGCGGTCGGACAGACCGACGGACAGACCGCCAAGGTCAAATCTCTCACCTTTAGTACCATCCTTGGGTTATCAGCTTTCATTTGACACCTCATTTGTCATTATACCTGGTATAATGATCGAGGAGTTATATTCGCGGTCGGACAGACCGCCAAGGTCAAATATCTCACCTTTAGTACCATCCTTGGATTATCAGCTTTCATTTGACACCTGATTTGTCATTCTACCTGGTATAATGACGGAGGAGTTATATTCCCGGTCGTACGGACCGACCGCCTAGGTCAAATATCACACCTTTAGTACCATCCTTGGATTATCAGCTTTCATTTGACACCTCATTTGTCATTCTACCTGGTATAATGACAAAGAAGTTATATTCGCGGTCGTACGGACCGAAGGAAAGACAGCCTAGGTCAAATATCTCACCTTTAGTACCATCCTTGGATCATAAGCTTTCATCTGACACCTCATTTATCATTCAAGCTGGTATAATGATGGAGGAGTTATATTCGCGGTCGTACGAACCGACGGAAAGACAGCCTAGGTCAAATATCTCACCTTTAATACCATCCTTGGATTATAAGCTTTCACTTGACACCTCATTTGTCATTCTACCTGGTATAATGATCGAGGAGTTATATTCGCGGTCGGACAGACCGACGGACAGACAGCCAAGGTCAAATATCTCACCTTTAGTACCATCCTTGGATTATCAGCTTTCATTTGACACCTCATTTGTCATTCTACCTGGTATAATGACGGAGGAGTTATATTCCCGGTCGTACGGACCGACGGAAGGACAGCCTGGGTCAAATATCTCACCTTTAGTACCATCCTTGGATTATAATCTTTTATTTGACACCTCATTGATCATTCAAGCTGGTAGTTATATTCGCGGTCGGAGGGGCCGACGCACAGACCGCCCAAGTCAAATATGTCAACTTTAGTACCATCCTTGGATTATAAGCTTTCATTTGACACCTCATTTGTCATTCTTCCTGGTATAATGACGGAGGAGTTATATTCGCGGTCGTACGGACCGACGGAAAGACAGCCTAGGTCAAATATCTCACCTTTAGTACCATCCTTGGATTATAAGCTTTCATTTGACACCTCATTTGTCATTCTACCTGGTATAATGACGGAGAAGTTATATTCGCGGTCGTACGGACCGACGGAAAGACAGCCTAGGTCAAATATCTCACCTTTAGTACCATCCTTGGATTATAAGCATTTATTTGACACCTCATTTATCATTCAAGCTTGTATAATAATGGAGGAGTTATATTCGCGGTCGGAGGGACCGACGCACAGACCGCATAAGTCAAATATGTCAACTTTAGTACCATCCTTGGATTATAAGCTTTCATTTTACACCTTATTTGTCATTCTACCTGGTATAATGACGAAGGAGTTATAGTCGCGGTCGTACGGACCGACGGAAAGACAGCCTAGGTCAAATATCTCACCTTTAGTACCATCCTTGGATTATAAGCTTTCATTTGACACCTCATTTGTCATTCTACCTGGTATAATGATGGAGGAATTATATTCGCGGTCGCACAGACCGACAAACAGACCGCCAAGGTCAAATATCTCACCTTTAGTACCATCCTTGGATTATCAGCTTTCAGTTGACACCTCATTTGTCATTCTAGCTGGTATGTTGACGGAGGAGTTGTGATTACAGACAGACGGACGTGGATAATACAAAGTTTTCACATTTTTTCAAAATTGGGTGAAAACAACATGATGCCAGAATGATTTGTTGATGAAAATAATATATACATTCTCAAATTGCCTATTTTTCGGTGTGGATAATATTATATTCAACAGTGATGCCAAATTTCTGATGCCAAAATGATTGATAATGAAAGTGGGATATACGTTTTCATGTATATAGCGGCAGCGACAAAACGGTAAAACACTGAACTAAATGTATATAATATTTTCACTGTACCATCATTTTGGACTCAAAAATTTTATGGAATAAACTTATATAACTTAGTAAGGGATAAACAAAGAAAGCTGATATATTAAAGTAACATCAAGAAATCAAATCTCTAACTACCGAGTTGGTTAGACTTCTGGTAACAAGTGCAGAAAAAAAGTTATTAAGGTAGTGTAAAGTGGCATCGATATACAGATGCCACTTTGCAAGACGATGCCAAATCGATGGTAAATGCATAATGTATCGATGCCAAATTGATAGTAGGATGTATATATATATATATATATATATATATATATATATATATATATATATATATATATATATATATATATATATATATACGTCTTCATATCAAAGCGAGATCCGACTAAATCGAGGACAACCCGAGATCCACCAATAGGAAATTAATTATTGGAGTATATTGTTCATAAGTATCTTTATAATTAACATATTAATCATGGCACACTTAGAGGGGAAAAGATTTTTGTACTTAAATTTTTCTGATAAATGTACAGCGAAACGAGATCCGTCGCTGAAAAGTAAAGGGGAGGACTTATATACGAAATTTTAGATATTTACCGTTCAACGCGAGATCACACACTGATGCCAGCTCTAAAGAGTATTAGTCGAGCGGTTGGAGCTCGTGTTGTATTGTATATTTCCCACGATATAAAGATATATAATGGGCGTAACTTTTAAGTATCGCTTCTTTTGTGTCTTTAAAGTCTACGATTGACCTTTCAGAAAGTCCCTTAGTTTTATTACATACATAAGGGTGTGAAAAAAGAAAAAGAATACTTGACAAATAATAACCATTTAATAATGATAATTATTTGCAATACAATATTTTAAAACTATACATTAATATTCTTAAAAAACACTTACTACGAAACCAAAATGTAATTATTATATTCTTAAATAATACAAATTGTTACAAAATAATTATTTAAATGATTGCTTGTTTTAAAAATACATTACAAGAAAGTAAAATTTTTTATAAATATTATTAAAGTTTAAAAAATAAAATAACTCAATATGTAATTATTATTTGATAGTTAAAAAATGATTTTAAGTAAAATGATTTAAAAGATAAAAAGAAACACACATAATTTTCAGGGTCAACTCCTAATTGCATGAAAATTTGGATTTAGATTCTACCCATCCCCCACTTCAAAGTTGAATTTGTGCCGTTGATTGCTTTTACTTGGAGGGTGAAAAAATATACGTTTAAAATAAGTCCGGAAACAGATCTGACTAAGTTTAAGCAACTTTTGTTCTATAGAGTTTTTTTAACTTAGGTACTAGGTTAATTTAGTAGTAGGTACTAGAGTCACTTGCGAGTAAAAATATTTACTTTTCAACAAAAAAAAAAACACGTTTTTCGGCGGTTTTTCGCAAATACTCAAAAAGTAAGTATTATATCGAAAAAATATTCTTGGAAAAAATGTAGCATATAAAAAAAACGAAAAAATGGTATATTCTTAGTCTATAGAACCAGTAAAAGTAAATTTGTAGCTCATAAAAAAGACAATCTTATCCTTCAAATTCCAAATCAAATATTTTAACGTGATACACAGTACCAAAAAATGAAGCTCTTTTCAGGGAAAACCCATTAAAAATTTTTTAAAGTGTTAACAAAAAGCTTTATTTTATTTTATAAAAGTTATATACGGGTAGGAGAGACAACGGAACGAATTTTCGAACGTTTAAACAGACGACATCCCAGATTTACCAATTTCTGGACAATTGATCCAAAGGCTGGATTCTAACAACGAAACAGTTGAAGGACTCCAGTATTCAATCCGAAGATGTTTCAACGTACACGTGGGTTGATCATTTGAGTAAGTGTGGTTTATGTAAACCATCAGACACTCTCTTGTCATATATTAAGTAACTGGAGACAATTTTTCCTTCCACATGAATGGTGATTCCATTTTGGTAACTAAAAATTATTTAGAAAACCTTATGTCCAAAAGTGTAACTGTAGACTGTTCTAACAAAGCGAACAAGTTATTTTTTAGGTCTCGGATGTACTTCCGAATTAAAGAATTAAACAAGTCTCTTAACAACCTGACATTGCGTAAAAGAAAAATTATGAAAACTGCTACATAGTTGCTCTATGTACGTCTATTTCACATGCACAAAATTTAAATAAAGTGCATGGCATGAAAACTGTAAAACTTATTTTTGGCTTTTCCAAGCCTCTTACTTAAATCTGATGAAATACATTATTTAAAAAGTAAAAAATTTTGTTTTTTTATCAATCCATTAAATTTATGGTTTTATTTTGGGACCTTTCTTCCCCTTGGTAAAAATTATATTTACTAATGTGTAGGCCACTAATCAATTTGTGCCAACTAACGAAATATAATAATTTTAGGAGATATCGATTATATGAATATTTTTATTTTCCGGATACCAATATAATCAAGAAACTGGGAACTTTACAAATAACTGAAAATCAATTTAAATAAAAGTAAATAGTTTAATAATTTTCCTCTAAACTATAAAAATCACTTAGTTTCTTTTAGTCATAATTCATTCATTTGTACTATTCTCAAATTTCATTCGCGTTCGTATTACGAACGCATAGACGGGACTATGTTGTTAACGTCATGCGCCAATCGGACGAGCTTACGTAACTAGAATATCAGGGTGTGCATATTTCCGGGTCCCGGTGAATTCGTATCTATTTTAATCCCCATCCTAATTACAGACCAACTGGCAACTCTGGTGCGCAGGTAATTTTTAAATAACGCATTAACTACCGGTGAATTGGTAACTTTCATTTTTTAAGTATTGTTGATAATCTAATATCGGTATTCCAGGTATTTAGCGCTGCACTCCTAGAAAATGGAAAAAATGTCACAGGAAGTGAAACCGATGATGAAACGAAACGCAAAAGAGAAAACTTGGATGATTGTTTTAATAGAAGTAAAATTAAAAAACGGTCACCAAGCAAAGCAGGCAACGAAAACAAGGAAGACATGGAAAATGTTATGATTACAATAATGAAAGAGCTAATGAATAAAAACGATGAAATGCTTCAGGAAATAAAACAAATAAGGAAAGAATAACAACAAACCAATAAAGAGTTAATGGGTGTAAAAGCAGAGAAACAAAAACTAAAAAAAGAAGTAAAACAGCTACATGAATGAATGGAGAAACTGGACAAATTTAGCAAAAAGAAAAGCTTGATCGTAACTGGGTTGAAAGTAGAAACAAATGATTATAAGAAATTAAAAGAAGAAATGGAAAATTTCAGAGCCCAAGAGTTGCAAATACAAATAAAACTAAGAAGTGCAAAAAAAATAGGAGAAACAGTATGCGCAATAGAAACAGAAGCCCTCACGGATAAAATGGAAATCCTAAACAAGAAACGTAAACTAAAACAGCATAAAGATTGTATCTATATAAACAACGATTGGACATCGAAAGAAAAAGAAATACAAAAGGAAATAACTAAAATAGCAAAGGACGAAAGAAGCAAAGGTAAGCAAACGAAAATCGGCTACAAGAAATTAATAGTGAATGGCAAAATCTAGATATGGACGAAGAGAGAGAACAGCTGATAGAAAATTCAAAAAACTAATAAACGAAGAACAGCGGCTGAAATATGATATTGACATGGCAAAAAAAGACTCGGAAATGCAAACGGTTAACGAAAACAAAATAACGCACACAAAATAAAGAAAGAATCTCAATAAGAAGAAAAGAACAAAACCCATTAGAATGGGCTCTTGGAATATTAGAACCATGCTGGCAGCAGGTAAGATGCAAGAAATAGCTCTTGAAATGAAAAAATACCAACTAGAAATCCTAGCCGTACAGGAAATACGATGGAAGAAAGAAGGAAAAATTGAGAAGAAAAACTTTAGCATGTATTATTCGGGAGAAAACAAACAGGGAACGAATGGTACGGCATTTATGGTGAACAAAAAAATGAAGGAAAAACTGATACAATTCAAAGCAGTTAATGAAAGGATATCTTACATAAGAAAATAAACAAGCCCACATCTCGATAGTCAATTGCTATGCACCCACCGAAGAAGCAAACCAAGAAGATAAAACAGAATTCTAAGACATCCTGGAAGAAACCTGTGAAAATATTCCGAGGAATGACATATTAATAATATTGGGTGATTTCAATGCAAAGATCGGAAAGGAGGACTATAATCGTAATGTAGCTGCAAAGAAACCATTCATGAAACTACGAATGATAATGGAGGAGAAATCTGCAACCTAGCAGCAGCAACAAATACATATATAGTTAGTACTGGGCCTAAACATAAAAGAGAAAACAAAATAACATGGATGATACCAGGAAGAATGGATGGAAACCAAATAAATCATACTCTAATTTCGAAAAAGTGGACACAAATAGTACAAGACGTAAGGTCATATAGAGGGGCAAATGGAGGCACTGACCACATATTGTTGATAGCAAAACTTAAGATGAAAATAATCAAAATAATCATAAGGAAGGAAAAAGGAGGAAATGGAATATAGCCAATCTGAAAACGCAAGAAACAAAGCAACAATATACAGAACAACTGGAACAGAAATTGGGTCAGTACGAGCACATAGAAATAGAAGGAGAATGGAAAAACATAAAGAACAGCATAACAGAGACAGCAGAACAAATAATAGGATTCCAAAAAAACAAAGAATCGAAAGAATGGTTTGATGAGGAATGTCACCAAAAAAGTCAACTGAAGCATCTCGCAAGAAACAAATGGCTACAAAGTGCCGAACAGGAACAACTGGACCAATATAGAAAAGAAAAGCAAGAAGCATTGAAACTCTATAGAAGAAAGAAGAACACATGGATCTCTGAACAAATGCAAGAATTAGAAACGAATAATAAAGACAACAAGGAATTGTTCGAATAGATAAAACAACAACACAGTACCAAAAAATCTGTCACAAAAATAAACAAAAAAGATTGGGAAAAACATTTCACGTACCTATACAAAAACGACAATAAGGCATATTCAGAGGATGAGGATATAAGAGATAACAGAGATGAAGAGTAAGTCGCACCTACTTATTAGGAATTCATGGAGGTATTAAAACAACTAAAAGTAAACAAAACGCCAGGGCCAGATGAAATCAACAACGAACTGATCATCAACGGCGGAGAGGAGCTCACGAAGCGAATGCACAAGTTAATGGTTACAATTTGGAAGAACGAAAGCATGCCCATAGAATGGAAAAACGGACACATCGCACCAATCTTTAAGAAAGGAGATCCAACTAAGTGCTGCAACTACAGACCAATTATGCTACTAAATACAACGTATAAGATATTGACCACAATTATAAGAAACCGACTAAATCAATACACAGAAAAAATTATAGGACCATATCAACAGGGTTTTAGAACAATAGATCAAAGGAAGATCAACAATAGATGCAATACACGTACTGACACAAACAATTGAAAAAAGCTATGAACATGACATAGAATTACACATACTATTCATCGACTTCCAACAGGCCTTTAACAGCATATACAGACAACAATTATTAAAAGAAATGAAAAAAATGGAGATACCGGCAAAATTAATAAGACTAACTAGAATGACAATAAAAGACTCAACAGCAAAAGTTAAAACAAATGAGGGCGATACAAATGACATCAAAATAGAACTTGAAGTAAGACAAGGAGACAGTCTGTCAACGACAAACGACACTATTTAATATCGCTCTAGAAGGAGTAATTAGGGACACAGGGCTGAAAAAGACAATTATTCAAAGCTCAACACAGATCATAGGATATGCAGATGAACTGGGACTGGTATCACGAGATAAAAAAAGACTAGAAGAGGCACTTTTAACCCTGGTAAGAGAAGCAAAGACGAGAGGACTAATAATCAATCAGAATAAAACAAAATATCTTATAAGCACACGAGACAATGTAAACAGAATAGCAGAAATAAAGATAGGTGAAAATACATTCCAGAGAGTAGATTGCTTCAAATACCTGGGAGTGATGGTGGACGGCAAAAACGGAAGGAGTATAGAGATAAACGACAGAATTAAAGCAGGTAATAGAGTATATTGGAAATATCACCAACTACTCAAGGACAAAAACCTGAGCAATAAAAAACAAAATCAAAAATATACACAGCAGCAATCAGATCAGTGATAGCCTATGGAGCAGAAGTAATGTGCCTTACGAAAAAAGACGAAGAAAAGTTAAAAATAATTGAGAGAAAAATTATAAGGATACATGGCCCAGCAAAGACAGAAACAGGGGAATATTGAAAGCTGATGAACCATGAAATAATAAATATAAATAAAGGAGAAGATATAGTAAAATTCATTAAAGCACAAAGCCACAGATGGTTTGGGCACACACAAAGAAGAGGGGTAGAAGAACTGATCAGGAAGATAATGAACTGGAAACCAGTAAAAAATAGACCAAGAGGAAGACCAAAAATTAGATGGGAAGATCAACTGCTAGACGATATATCAAAGATGGGAATTGCAAACTGGAGAGAAAAGATTCAGGACCGGAGAGAGTGGAAGAAGATAGTAGAGAGGGCAAAAAAACATCACAACCTATGAACTAAGACCTAAAGGAAAAGCGGACTAATTTACCGCGTGAAATGGATTAAAAGAGCTCATATTTGAGCGAACTATACTCTAACAAGAGTGAACGGTCCATATAATAATTCCAGGTATGTACCTGTATAAATTACCCTCCTTGAAGTTGGTGTAAAAGGTATTCACCATTTATGTATTGTCTTTTGGAAGGATTACTAGAGAAAATCCAAATAAACTTTGAAAAAATGGCTGAAATCGCTGAAATTCTTGTAACAGATTTCGTAATGAGTGTACATGGGTGGTAAATGATTTTAAATTTCACTTAAAGAAAGTGCTAAAAAGTCTAAAACATTTATGGTACTGTTCTGCATCTGGTTTCCAGGCAACCTGTTATACCGACGGTTAGTTTTTTTAATATTTTGAGTAGTAACTATGTTGGTTATCAACAATTTGATGTCAAAAATGCACATTTTGCCATTTTTTGTCTACCAGTAAGAAGAAAAACAGTCAAAACAAAATTTAAGATAACCGCATTATAGAGCATGTAAAACAATTTAAACAAGGTTTTATAAATTTCGCTATACTTAATTGTTGCTTATAAAACTATAAATGAAGTCAGTTTAACGTTGATATAACTTATGTAAAAAATACAACTTATATCTCGATATTACGTGAAATAGCTCAAAGAAATGAGTAAAAATACACGGTTTTTTTTGACACTCAGTGTAACTACGTAACAATTGTTTTAGTTTCTATATGGACGGAATAACAAAATTTATGTAAATCTGACCAATTTTTTCTCAATTTAATTATTTATTCACAATTTAAATGAAAAATAGCCGATTTTAAGAATTTTCGTCTATAAGTTACAATGTTTTACCAAAAAACTGAAAAAAGAACCGATTAGTTTATTGAAATAGCCTTAAAATGAGTTGAAGTAAAATAGAATTGGAGCTTAGTTTATCAATAAACATTAACTATTCAAATTTATTTCTTACGTTTTAAGCTAACTACCTGAGGTACCCCTAAACCCTAAAAATGTCATCAAAACGACGATTTTGAAGCTCTTCCGACTGGATTAAAGAAGCTATTATCGATTCAAACAAAAGTTGTGTATTTTTAATTCTAAATTTCAAGTATTTAATTAAAAATAAAGTGTTTCAGTTGAAAATTCAAAGTTGCTACACCCACCGCTTTCGCAGGCAGAATAAGAACCCTGCTATTGCATAAGTATATAGATTTTGAAAAACCATTCAAAAAGCATTCCAACGTTTTTTCGATATGCCGTCTAGTTCTCGAGATATTTGACAATCGCCTTTCTGGACAGAGCCCTTAAATAATGTAAACATTCTTATTCAGTCTAGACATAAGCCGAGTGAGAGAACTGACCGTGAAATTCATTTGCGAGGTTTCCAAATTTACCGGATCTCGGGTTGTCTGCAAAATATATATTTACCATATACACAATGGATCGCGCGCGCTGCCCTCTACAGCGGATTTAGTGGAACCACTGCAATATAAAATTCACCAAAAGGGGTGCAAAATGAGGTCCAGACAAAAATCGATGTCCTTGTACCCTAACCATTGTTACATCGAGATGTCACTATATACACGTGAATACAAGGTGAGATCCAAAATCGGATCTCGCCTTGCAAAACGGATTTCATCTTGTATAGCTTATGATACAAACGGATCTCGCCTTGATATGAAGACATATATATATATATATATATATATATATATATATATATATATATATATATATATATATATATATATATATGCTTTCTGTTGTTTTCCGGGTTTGACTCCGCGTTGAATAATTTTGGATTTGAGAAAAACCATTATTTTGACGACGTTTCGGTTCGGCAAGATCTCACTTGCCATTGTCAAGTCAGGTAGTTCCGCTTCTCTAGAGTACCTGACTTGACAATGGCAAGTGAGATCTTGCCGAAACGTCGTCAAAATAATGGTTTTTCTCAAAACCAAAATTATTCAACGCGGAGTCAAACCCGGAAAACAACAGAAAGCACATATAGCTCCCGCGGAAACTACAAGTGTAACATATATATATATATATATATATATATATATATATATATATATATATATATATATATATACTGAGAAATATAATTAAAAGGAAAAACGAAATAGGAGAAGACTTATATATTACGCTTATAGATATTAAAGCTGCTTTTGATTCTATAAATAATAGAGAAGAAATATGGTCAATAATGGAAGATCTGCAAATCCCGCAAAAGATAGTAAGCGTGGTAAAAAGTACATATAGAAACGTACTTGCTAAAGTACAAATAAACGGAAACAGATCGCCAATAATAAACCTAAGGAGAGGAATAAAACAAGGGGACAGTCTCAGCCCAGTTTTGTTTATATTAGTAATGGATAGAGTAATGAAGAGCGCTAAAAAAGAATGTCGGATACACAAACAGCAAATATTGACTCATGCATCAGTAACAAGAATATTAGTCCAGTCGTTAATTCCCAATCGACATGTTCTGGTGCAAAACTTAAACGAGCCATAAGAGCTCTGATTTCAAATTCCCTTTATCTCTTTCTAACCAAATTGGCACTTATTCGAAAATTGCAGGCTGTGGAAACATCATTTCGCAGTTATCTAGTTGTAACATGATGTGTACGCAAATAGTCTAAGAGCTAGTGAACCCTCCGAGTAACGGTCTTCCTGTAAGGCTAGAAATTTGTATAATGATAAGTCATAGCACACCAAGGCTAAAAACCATGACCTGGCAGGCATCAGCCCTGCATGGGTATCTACCAGGTGAATCGAAAGGTGCATAGTTTAGGGGGTAAAATAAACTTTCTCCTGTAAAGTTTAAATTTAAGTATGTGTTTGAGTACCGTAAAGTGAGGCTACTTTGTGACACATATGGTTACTTTGTGACAGTGGCCTCTAAAGTTAAACTAATTAACTTGGCTAAGCCATTAGAAATGCTACAATAATTAAAATGTTTTAGTTCAATAGTAGACTGTGTGCTCTATCTAGGGGACAATAACCAAAGTTCTTAGTGCAACTTCGCTCGTCATGCTACAGATGATTTAATCATCGTCAAAACAGGTGATTTTAATTTGGCGCGCAAACTTTGGCTTTACTAGAAGAATTTTTGGAAGATATTTTTAACAAAGTAAATTCACATTTTAACACAATATGTTGCCTCCATTTAATATTGAAATGTTGTTTGTAGAAAATGTACGGGTGTTACTTTATGCCATCGTTAGAATTCCATATAAATATCGCAGAAAAATTTACGTGTCCCAAAGAAACCCCACCCATGGGGTGACTTTGTGACAATTTTTTGGACATTTTCTTGATTTCTATAACATATATTTCTATATCAGTATAGTTTTCAATGAACATAGAGGAAAGTTTGAGCTTTCAGGTGGTATTTTTAAAATTATAATAAACCGAAAGTGTATGTACTCTATCGTTACAAAACATAAAAAGTCCCCCAAAGTAGCCTCACTTTACGGTAAGTCATTTAGAAGAAATATGTACAATGACAGGCGGTTCTGAACAGCATAAGACCTTGCTAGGCGAGGGGAAAAATTAGGCTTTTTTGATTTTTTCCTAAAATTTTGTTTTGCATCGAACAGTTTTTTTAGGGTTTTTGAATCATCCCAAACAGAAAAGGTCTTTAGTGACTTTTCTCTTAGGTTAATAGTTTTTGACATATAAGCGATTAAAAATTTAAAAATTTAAAAATTGCGAAATCGACCCTTTTAACCCTCAAAAACTATGTGAAAAACTGAAAATTTAAATTTTGCCAAGGTAGGTGGATATTCTCTAGACATCGATTGATAAAATCCCGAAGAGTTTTTTGCAATACAATATCGAAAACCCCTTTGTTTTTTAATTGCTAATCAAACATGTGCGGAAAAATATTCTGATTCAATTTTTTTCACCATCTTGCTTGAAAAGGTTCCTCATATAAAAATTTGCATGTTGCCAGGGTCAAAAATGGGTCAAAAATGTTTTAAATAACTTTTTTTAACTTGAAAATTTTCCGCATATACAAACAAAAATGCAGGTCATAAAAAAAATCACATATATTCTGGGAACAATAGATCGATTAAAACCTAACTTAAGTCCAATCAACAGCCATTTTCTCATGGATTTTTGAGAACCAAGGTCGATTTCCTTGAAAATTTGGATTTAGGTAGTAACTATAACCTTTGTCAAAATCTACCCCATGCTGAACTGCGTTTTTCCTAAGTCACTAAAGGCCTTTCCTGTTTGAAATGATTCAAAACCCCTAAAAAAACTTTGTTCAATGCAAAAAAAAATAATTTTAGGAAAAAAACAAAAAAACCTAATCTTTCCCCTCGCCTGGCAAGGTCTTATGCTGTTCAGAACCGCCTGTCATTGTTCTTCTAAATGCCTTACTCAAACACATACTTAAATTTAAACTTTACAGGAAACAGTTTATTTTACCCCCTAGTTGATTTTACCCTCTAAACTATGCACCTTTCGATTCACCTGGTAGATACCCGTGCAGGCGTGCAGGGCTGATGCCTGCCAGCTCATGGTGACGGCTCATACTGTTTTTTTGTTCGGTAAAAACATGCTTCAACTTGAAATGTTATGGGTTTGTAGACTCTTAAAGGAAACGACAGAAGAGTCTTACGAGTCTTAGACGAGTTTATAACATTCTACTAAATAAAAATAATTTTTAAAGTTTTTTCTTTTTCAAAAATTATGCGATGTCTTTTTATTAGTGTAGTTATAGGCCTGGATACCGCGTACCAAAAAAAAGTTTCGCAAGCTGAAAATTTGTTAATACATTTACGGTGTCTTGTCGGACAAACTTTAATGTATGGGAACACTGGAACAGGGGAAGTTTTAATTGTAGAACGTGATTTTAATTGTGGAACGTGTCATCCTGACAAGTTTATGATTGTGAAAACTAGAAGGTATTAAGTTTATTAAATTGCAAATTTTATATAATAATACGAAAACTGTTTGTTTGACAAAAAATATGTTGGGCATTTTAATAAGTCCGACACATGGGACACGTCAAAAGACAGGAATTATATTAGTGGTTAATAGCAGTCTGAACAGTTTCATTTTTGCATGAGAGTTAATGAAAGGGTAACAAATCAATTGGAAGTTCTGTCTGATACAACACATGGGACGTTTTCGTAGTCTGACGTTTGAAACCTGTAACCTGTTCCACAATTAAAACTTCCCCTGTTCCAGTGTTCCCGTACATCAGAGTTTGTCCAACTAGACATCGTTAAGCTATCAACAAATTTTCAGCTTGCTATTAATAAACTTTTTTTTTTGGTACGCGGGATCCAGGCCTGTTATGAATCCTTATTACGGAGATATTATACATATTAAATTTAAACTTTAAAGGGCGTAACAAAAATACAGGTCATAAATTGTACCACATATTCTGGGACCAAAAATAGTTCGATTGAACCTAACTTACCTTAGTACAAATGTGCACATAAAAAAAGTTACAGCTCTTTGAAGTTACAAAATGAAAATTGATTTTTTCGAATATATCGAAAACTATTCGAGATTTTTTTAGTGAAAATGGACATGTGGTATTCCTATGGCAGGAAAATCTTTAAAAAGATTACAGTGAAATTTGTGCACCCCATAAAAATTTTATGGGGGTTTTGTTCCATCAAACCCCCCCAAACTTTTGCGTACGTTCCAGTTAAATTAATATTTTGATACCATTAGTTAAACACAATGTTTTTTAAACTTTTTTGCCTCTTATTACTTTTTCGTAAAGCCAGTTTTTATCGAGATATTTTGAATATTTGTCAAATCCACCACATTTTTGTATATGGTTACGTATGACTATAGAGACCTGGTAATAATAAGAAAATTTACATTTTTAGATATGTTTTGAACCAATTTAACAAAGAAGCCACATCTCGATAAAAGATGCCTTATCGAAAAAAATAGTAAGAGGTAAAAAAGTTTTAAAAACACTGTGTTTAACTAATGGTACCACAATAATAGTTCCCATTTAATTGGAATGTATACAAATATTTGGGGGGTTTAAAGGAACAAAACTCCCATAAAGTTTTTATGTAAACATATTAAAAAAGAAGCCGCATCTCGATAAAAACTAGATTATCGCAAAAATGCTAAGATGCAAAAAAGTTTTAAAAATATTGTGTTTAACTAATGTTACCACAATAATAATTTAATTGGAACGTACGCAAAAGTTTGGGGGGTGTAAGGGAACAAAACTCCCATAAAATTTTTATGGGGTGCACAAATTTCACTATAATTTTTTTTAAAGATTTTCCTGCCATAAGAATGCCACTTGCCTATTTTCAATAAAAAATCTTTAAGAGTTTTCGATATATGGAAAAAAATCGATTTTCATTTTGTAACTTCAAAGGGCTGTAAGTTTTTTTATGTGCACATTTGTACTACTGTAAGTTAGGTTAAATCTATGTATTTTTAGTCCTAGAATACGTGATTTAATTTATGACCTGCATTTTTGTTACTATTTGTAACCCTGTATTTGTCTAAAAGCAAAAAAAATAACTTTTTGCTGGGGCCGCCTAAATAATCCGATTTTAATTTTTTGAAGTATTTTAGGTAGGTAGAGTGCCCTTTTTATATACAAAAAAAAAATATCAAGCTTCCTACTTTTTGCTCTGAAAGTTTATAAAAAATTTAAACTTTAAAAAAATTATTATGCAAAATCAATTAATTCGATTTTAATGAAATTTGGTTGACAGTTTAGGTACCTATATTATAAAAATTTTCTAAGCGAATTACAATCTAATAATCATATCTGAGTGTTTAATCTCAAATATTCATCATTCTTCTTCTTCTTCAGGTGCCATCTCCGCTACGGAGGTTGGCAATCATCATAGCTATTTTAATTTTTGAGGCAGTAGCTCTAAATAGTTGTTTTGAGCTGCATCCAAACCATTCTCGCAGGTTCTTCAGCCTTAAAATTCCTCTTCTTCCGATGCTTCTTCTGCCATCTATCTTTCCTTGCAGGATGCCATACTTCTCGCCCCGCATTGCATGCCCGAGATACTGTAGTTTTCCTTCTTTAATTGTAAGTTGAACTTCCTTCTCTTTACCTATTCTTCTTAGTACTTCGTTGTTCGTAACTCTATCTACCCAGGAAACCCTCATAATTCTTCTATAGGTCCACATTTCAAAGGCGTTAATTCGTCTCATGGTCTCTACATTTAACGTCCATGATTCCACTCCATAGTATAGTACATACACTGCATACGTAATATTTTGTTAGGCGTACTTTAAGAGCTAATGTTAAATATTTGCTAAATAGGACCTATTTCATTTTCATAAAATTAGAACGTGCTTTTTCGATTCTGACTTTGATTTCTGCAGTGTAGTCATTATTTTCTGTTTATAAGTGTTCCTAGGTAAGAGTACTTTTTTACTCTTTCGATCTGCTGGCCCTCTACTATCAATATTTCGTTAGTATTATGGTTGTTTTTACTAATTTTCATAAACTTCCTCTTTTTGATACTGAGAGAGAGTCCGTACTGCCTACTACACCTTACTATTTTACTTAGGAGTCTTTGCAGGTCTTGTAAACTATCGGCTATTATTACTGTATCATCTGCATATCTGATGTTGTTAACTAAGATTTCATTTGCTCTTGTGCCGACTGTTTCATCTTCCAGAGTTTCTCGCATTACCTCTTCAGAATAAGCGTTAAATAATAGAGGTGATAGTAGGCAGCCTTGCCGGACTACTCTCTTTATTTCCATTTCTTCAGATAGTGTTATAAGTCTTAAATCTCTTTAATCTAGGTTTTTAGTTTTCAGAATTTCCATGAGTCGAGCGTGTTTTACTTTATCAAACGCTTTATTGTAGTCTATAAAACAGACATAAAGGGGACGGTTAACATCCAAACATCTCTGTGTCAGCACGTTGAATGAGAATAATGCCTCTCTGGTACCCATACCATTGCGGAACCCATATTGAGTGTCACTAATATCCAGCTCCAGTTTAGAGTGTATTTTGTCGTGGATAACTTTCAGCAGAATTTTCAAGGTATGTGACATTAAACTTATGGTTCGGTAGTCACTGCATTCTTTGGCATTCACTTTCTTTGGCACACACACAAATTCATCATTCATATTTTCGTAATTAAACAATATAAAATCACACCCAGTATATCAAAGCAAAGTTACTGTTGTTGTACACTACGAGTACGATCCAGTAAAATTAGGTGCATAAACAATATCTTTGGAAATGACACAAAATCGCTGACTAAGTAAAACTAAATACCTTTGGTCGGTGTAAGAAACAATAGAGGCTCGTGTCATCGATGACCCAAAATAGGAATCTATAAAACTATGGTACAGTTTACCGAGAGAATGATTATCAGTTTAACCGTCAAACCAGTCACGCAGTAAGGCTTCGTCGATCCAAGACAACCGTTAAGTTAGTGTGTTAGATAAATAAATGTTCATCTTTAATTTGGTGTTTCACTACCGGCGATCGAAGATCGAGCTGTGCCGATTTTATACATGGTCCTTCGAGCCGGAGTCCTTTCATCCTGGAGTCCTTTCATTGATATAATAAGATCGGGTCAAATAGCGCAGCTAATAGTAAGAGCAGGGCAGATACTGCCACAAAAGGTTGAAATACGAAGGCAACCAACCATAGAAACTGAAGTCAGCCATGACGACAAGTACATAACGGTATGTAAGGAATCTACTGATAGTAGATTATAATACACTTCACTACTTCTAATTAACAGCGGAAGATAGAGAAAGATACTTCCTGTTAGCTAGTGAACATATAGCGTGCTCTCCAACAGCCATTATAAACATGGATATCAAACCGCACTGTATCCTGGATGAACTTTATGTCCGATCTAAAAATAGCACGTGTCCGGTTGTGACCTCTGCAATCCAACAGGCTCAGTGGAGTAAGATGGGTACCCCCAACCTATGGCTAGCTATAACTCCGAGCACGATATACATTTCCATCATTTGTGATGGGATCCGGAACGAAAGAGTCATGTAAAGTGTTACATTTCTGAAACTTCTACCCAAATGCATCGCCCAAACGAGAAATATCAACTACTTCCAACGAGCAGCGGAGTGGAGAGAGCAGTTACAAGTTACTTAAAGGCTCCAATCACGCCCGTCTCACAATTGGTGACGAGAACACGACGTAAGCAAATTTCAACCCCAAGCCCACACATAGAAATTTGAGGGCTCCCGGGTATAGTGTGTTAGAGAAATAAAATTTCATCTTTAATTTCACAGTTGCACAGTTTCACTATCGGCGATCAAAGGTAGAGCTGTGGCGAGTTTATACACTGAGTGACACAAATGTAAGAGTGAAAGTACATGGTCATATTATCTTAACACCCTTCATCCCACTAGCTGGAGCCCCACAAGCTTCAATTTTAACGCCGCTATTATATTTCATATACAATAGCGACGTTACGAACCAAAATATCCCAGGTACTCAACTTCTGCTTTACACTGGGCCTACAACAATGGTGAGATAGGTGGAGAGAAAACCAATACTTCTTAAAACTGATGGGAGGATGGCTCGCTCTACCCGATAGCAACTTATCTTGGAGTTCCCTTCACTAGTATTCTCAGCTGGGATATGGATCTAAAGGCAGCTTTAGATATGGTGAGAAACATAATACAACTTCTAAAGCCATTTTCGGAAACAATTGGCACAAATCATGTAAAAACTCTCATCCACACTTAAAAAGTCTAAATTTGACACATAATAGGGTAAAAATCGAACATCTACTGTTTGTTAAATGCCTCTCAGACACTAAACCTTCTGAGTAACGAATGCCGTATGTTAAGTATTGAACATTTTTATTTTTATAACCGGCAACACTGGCAACATTAATTCTTCTTCTATCCATAACAACCGTTTTGACAGCCGACGAAGAACGCATGTTCCGAAAAAGAAAAAAGAAGACGATTCTAACCTAACCTACAGACATTACACACTCATGTAAAATCCTTTGTTCATTTTTTGTTGTAGTATTTCTAAAATTAAAATAGTAAAGTGTAATCTACAGTGTTATTTTCTACAACCCTCCCCGGGGCTGTAATTTTTCCTCAACGTCGGTGGGATGGCCGAGTAATTGGTCTTGGTCCATGAAATTGTGAGGGGAGCACGACCAGTGAGACTAAACACAGTCCTAAAGCGTCTAAAGTCCTAAGGCGTGGCAATTAAGGCGAACAGTTGGGAAGCCTTCGCCTTCAGCTTTTAGTTTACCCATCCAACTTCTCTACGGCTACTCCAAATCTACCTAATCTCAGTCGCCAAGCTCCAAAACCCAGCCGCCGAGAGCGGCGGTGGGGTCCCACGCATTAGCCGCATTCTGTCGGTGCGGGGGGCCCCATCCTCGCCCCCGACACACATTCACACACTTTTTCGAGTCTTCAGCCCAAGAGAAGAACTGCATCTCAACATGCATCACCGACTAGTCTTTACCCTCAGTGGGATTAATGGTGAATTCCCGGCGCCACAAAACGGGGACCTTTTGGCTATGGAATAGTAAGCCAGACAGAACAGTCCAGATGGAGAAAATCAGCTTTAAAAAAATCCGCAATCTAAGCTGAAAGACATCGCGGCGAAGGATGAACGGCCATGCGTAGATGGTCGAGAGCGATTCCTGTGAGGAACCAGGCGACACCTCACAGTAATTAGCCTTACTCCTGCATGCGGGGCTCTGCTGGAGTGGACTGTAATTCCCAAGCTACTCGTGGGAAGAATATGGACGACAATATGGAAACCAATATTCCCGAACAACCCGTAGTAGAAAGCCCTGAAGGCACTACTACGCAGATAGCGAAGCCGACCACAAGGAAGACAGTCAGAGTCACCTCCCTAGAGGAGGTGGATTTGATGACAGACAAGGAGGAATTTTTATTCTCATGACCTTCCCGCGGTAAAATAATTTTGGTAGGAACATAAGCTTAATAAATACTTAATAAATATTGAAAGGTAGCATCTGATTGATTTAAATCTAAAAATTCAATTCAAATAAACTACAGATATGAAACAATACTTTATATCAAAAAAAAGAATATTAAGGTTTGATATTGGATAAATCAACGTTCGAGGGCCATCGAACGAGCTATGTTGGGGGTATCTCTGAGAGAAAATATACGAAACGAGGACGTGCGAAGCAGGACGAAGGTGGACTATGTAATTGGAAGAATTGTTCAAATGAAATGGAAATGGGTAAAACACGTGGCACAGTAAAACAACAACAAGGACAGAAATTAGCAGACTCAAGGGAAAAAATGCCAAACTAACATCCAACAGAGAGGAAATGCTAAAGATAGTGGAAGACTTCTATAAAACACTATATTATACAAACAAACTTGACTTAAACCCGACAGAACAAAAAATTATGAAATATTGAATGGGTATCAAGGTTCAGAGAATATCCCGGATATATCAACAGCTGAAATCTATCATGCTTTAAAGAAAATGAAAAATAACAAATCACCAGGAGAGGACGGAGTAGTGGTAGATGCGCTAAAAATTAGAGACTCTGCTCTCATCAGGTCAATCAAACACCTATTCATGCTTAGAAAACCAAGCCATACCAGCTGAATGGAATAATTCTATTAGGCTCCTCATACATAAGAAAGGAGATCAAATAGACCTCGAAAACTATAGGCCAATTAGTCTTCTAAACCACCTGTATAAATTGTTTGTTCGAATAATCACTGCCAGAATTGAGAACAAACTAGAAATATGCCAACCAAGAGAACAGGCAGGTTTCCGCCCTGGGCATGGTAAAAATGACCATCTTATAATATAATTGGTCGTTGTAAGGGGAACGTCCCTCTGCTAGGGGTTTAATATGAGGAATATACTAATTACTCGTACTGCGTTTATTTAATCACTATGTACGATAGTAACTAGTTGGT
The DNA here is from genome assembly GCF_917563875.1 of Diabrotica virgifera virgifera. NCBI lineage: Eukaryota > Metazoa > Arthropoda > Insecta > Coleoptera > Chrysomelidae > Diabrotica > Diabrotica virgifera. The sequence goes on along the minus strand of NC_065446.1, from coordinate 155,008,378 downwards.
GGACGAAAGTTTGTGTTCTAACTACTTGATGTCTAAATAATGAATGATTAATAAAGAATGATCTCTGCTTTACTTTCTCCGTATCCATAAATGAAGTCATTATTGTTTTGTTATGATTGACGACACCGTTGTGACCGTGAAGTACTCATAATATCAAAATCGCTAACTTGGGTATTCTAAAAACGAGTGCCCTACATTGTGAAATCAATGTCACCTATTTATTTACTATAAACAATACTGTTTGTGTAAGACCTTTAAAAATTAAATCGATATAGATGCTATCTACTTACTTCTTTTGATGCTAATATACAGTCCCTGGCCATATTATTATGACCACTTATGAATTTTTATAAAAATCAACTATTACACTAGGTAAGTTTTGTTTAAAATATGATTTTTAAATTTAATTTTGTTATGTAATGTTAATGTTAGGTATCCCGAATGAAGTACGTGCCTCCTAGTGGCGGGATACGGGCAACAATACATTGGCTTATAGGGCAGTCCTTACAGTAGGGATCCTGGCCTATACAGAAAAATGCAGGCGGGTGTGGGGTAATACTGCACTTTGGTTGCATTGGTGGTGTATTGGCTAAACGTGCAGGACAGGGCAGGGTATGGTGCTGATAGAAAAGGCATTCAGGCATCAAATATCCAAAAATCTTTTCAGGCCATAATAATGAAAAGACCTTCTCCAAACGAAATAAAAACTTATACTGAAATGATGGCATCTCCTGAGGTAAAATGTTCCGGAAGTAAAATGAGCCTCCATTCGGATCTCCGGGTGAGGACTATCTCAGGGGGAACACCATTGCAGGTTAGAAAAATCAGGATAGGGTCTTGGAATCTTGGTAGTCTTACAGGTAAGAGTCTGGAGTTAGTGGATGCGCTCAAACGAAGAAGAGTCCAAATTGCTTGTATTCAAGAAACTAGGTGGAAAGGACAAAGGGCGAAAGAACTAGGTGATGGATATAAATTGTGGTATGTAGGGAGTAGTAACACTAGAAATGGAGTTGGTATAATTGCTGATAGTGAAATGAAAGATAACGTAGTAGATGTTGTAAGAACGAGTGATAGAATGATGTCAGTGAAATTTGTAATTGATAAAGAGGTATTGAATGTTGTGTGTGTGTATGCTCCTCAAACAGGTCTGGGTGAGAATGAAAGAAGAGCTTTCTATGATCAATTGGGAGACATACTGAGTGATATTCCAGCGGAGGAGAAAGTTATAATAGGAGGTGATTTCAATGCACATGTGGGCCAAGCCAAGACAGGATATGAAACAATACATGGGGGAATAGGCTTTGGAACTAGAAATGAAGCTGGAGATGACATGCTAGAATTAGCAACAGCATTGGATATGGCGATTGTTAACACATTCTTTAAAAAGAGAGAAACTCAACTTATTACCTACAAAAGTGGACAACATCAATCCCAAATAGACTACTTCATGATAAGGAAAGAAGACATACGTGAATGCAAGGACTGCAAGGTAATAGTTAGTGAGACAGTAAGCCAACAACATAAGCTACTTGTTCTGGACATCGAAGTAAAAAGCGAAACTAAACAAAAATATCGGAGAGGACCACAAAAAATCAAGTGGTGGATGCTAAAAGATGAGAAGGAAGGTCTATTCAGGGAAAGAATAGTAGAAAAAATATGTTGGAACATGAAAGGAAGCCCTAACACAATTTGGAGAAAAATGGCCAATATTATTAGAGAGACGGCTATTGAAATACTTGGGAAAACGTCAGGAAAGAAGTTTGAAGATAAAGAGACTTGGTGGTGGTCAAATGAAGTACAAGGAAACATAAAAGAGAAGAGAAAATTATATAAAAAGTGGCAAGAAACCAGATCGGACATAGATCTTCAAAACTATATGGTCGCCAAAAAGGAAGCGAAAGTAGCAGTAGCAAAAGCTAAAGCAGAAGCGTATTCAAACCTATACGATCAACTTGATACCAGGGAAGGCGAAACGAAGATATATAAAATAGCCAAACAGAGAGCAAAGAAAGCAAAAGATTTTAATCAGATTAGATGTATCCGAGATGAAAATAATAAAATACTAGTTCACGAAAGGGATGTCAAAAAGAGATGGAGAAAGTACTTTGACAGCTTATTAAATGAAGAATTTGACAGACAGCCTGTAGAGTCAACGGAGACAGTAGCAGCAATGGTCACCAAAATAACCAACAAGGAAGTGGCTCAAGCGCTTCAAAAAATAAAGAAAGGAAAAGCGGTAGGACCAGATGATATTCCTGGGGAAGTATGGAGAGCATTGGGAGAGACAGGAACAAGGTGGCTAGCAGGTCTATTTAATAGAATTATGGAAGTTGGACAAATGCCAGACGAATGGAGAAGCAGTATACTGGTACCTGTTTACAAAAACAAGGGAGATATACAACAATGTACAAACTACAGGGCTATAAAACTGCTTAGCCACACCATGAAAATATGGGAAAGAGTAATTGATAGACGGATACGTGAAGAAACCGAAATATCCGAGAATCAATTTGGCTTTATGCAGGGTAGATCAACAACAGATGCAATTTTCATTATAAGGCAGTTGATGGAAAAATACAGGAGTAAAGAAACAAACGCTCATATGGTATTCATTGATCTTGAGAAAGCATATGATAGAGTTCCTCGAGAGATTCTGTGGTGGGCACTCAATAAGAAAGGAGTCCCTGGTGAATATGTAAAGATTGTGAGGGATATGTATGAGGGAGTAACGACTAGTGTTAGGACAGGTGTGGGAGAGACTGATAAATTTCATGTGAAAGTAGGATTGCATCAAGGTTCTGTGCTTAGTCCGTATTTATTCTCATTAGTTTTGGACCAGATAACAGCGAAAATACAGGGTAACATTCCATGGTGCTTAATGTATGCTGATGATGTCGTGTTAGTAGGAAATAGTGAAAGAGACTTAGAACAAAAACTGGAACAGTGGAGACAAGCTCTGGAGGAAAAAGGTTTAAAACTTAGTAGGACAAAAACAGAGTATTTGGAATGTTCATTTAAAGATGGAGCTACTACAAATAAAATGGTATCTTTGGATGGTGAAATGATTGTAAAAAGCAATAGTTTTAAGTACCTAGGATCGGTATTACAGAGTAATGGAGAAATAGATGGAGATGCATGCAGTAGAATTAGGGCTGGATGGATGAAGTGGAAAGAAGCGAGTGGTGTGTTGTGTGACAGAAAAATTCCAATGAAGCTGAAGGGAAAATTCTATAAAACAGCCATAAGACCAGCTATGATGTACGGAACTGAATGTTGGGCAGTGAAAAAGAAAGAGGAACAGCGAATGCATGTGGCGGAAATGAGAATGCTTAGATGGATGAGTGGAGTGACAAAGAAGGATAAAATTAGAAATGAGTATATTAGGGGAAGTCTAGGTGTGGCACCAATTGATGCCAAAATGAGAGAGCATAGGTTAAGATGGTTTGGTCATGTTCAACGTCGAGACGTTAACCACCCAATACGAAGAATAGCTGAAGTGCAGATTCCTGGAAGGAGTAGGAGAGGAAGACCAAAGAAGAGCTGGGGGGAGACGATAAGGCAGGACATGTTGGTAAAGGGGATTAACATTGATATGGCCCAAGATAGAATTGTGTGGAGAAATGCAATTAGGGAAGCCGACCCCGCATAGGGATAAGGCAAAGAGAATGATGATGATGATGATGTAATGTTAATGTTATACATTAACTATATTATATTTAATAATAAACACGAATAAAACATTTGAAAATATTACATGTTTATATAATTTTTAATAATTTGTTGAACTTCTGACTTCAATCAGATGGAAAATATTTGGGAGCTTTTAAAACGAGAAATTTCCGATGAAAAGGTCACTAACGAAATTGTTTTGATTAAAGGACTAACATATCATTGAAACCACAATGACAAATTGAAGCAAAAAAAATTTAACTTCATTGAAATTATGCCAATACGGATACAAGCGGTAATCAAAGTTAAAGGTGGCTCAACAAGATATTAAAAAATAAAAATATGTGATATTTTTAAATGATATTTTTAAATAAACCATTTGAAAATATCACATATTTGTATTTTCTTAATATTTTGTTGAGCTCCCTCTAACTTTGATTACCGCTAGTACCCGTCTTGGCATACTTTGAATCCAGTTAAATTTTTTTTGCTTAAATTTGTCATTGTGGTTTCAATGATATATTAGTTCTTTAATCAAAACAATTTCGTTAGTGACCTTTTCATCGGAAATTTCTCGTTTTAAAAGCTCCCAAATATTTTCCATCTGATTAAGGTCAGAAGTTCAACAAAATATTAAAAAAATATAAATATGTAGTATTTTGAAATATTTTATTGCTGTTTATTATTAAATATATTTTAGTTAATGCATAAAATCAATATTGCATAACAAAATTAAATTTAAAAATAATATTTTAAACAAAACGTACCTAGTGGAATAGTTGATTTTTGTAAAAATTCATAGGTGGTCATAATAATATGGCCAGGGACTGTAAATCCTGTACATCCCTATCCTTTACAAGAAAAATTTTCTGAGAGATCTACATTATTTTCTTTGCCCTTCCGACAAAGACGAAAATTTTTCTAGACAGCGTCACCAACTGATTACTATGTTTTAAAGATTTATACAAATTTATACAAAATATACAAATATACAACTTATTACACTATAAAAAAAATAGTCATCAAACATCGTCTATTCTTACTTATTCCTTTTCTTTATATCTCGCGAAAATCTATACTCAGAAATTTTAATCAATATTTTACCTTAATTCACAGATTTAAAAAAAATTATAACTTTAACTCTTACATTTGAACTTACTTTTTAATTATACTTCTTTTACTTTTAAAACAGTTATTTTGATTTTCTCACCTTTTACATATTCTTCTATTACAAATTTCTCTTTTTTTTCTTCCTCTTCTTCTTCTACGGTACTTTACTTATACATATTTTTCATTTTCTTTATACTTAGTACTTTCTTCATAGTGTACTACTAAACATATTTCTTCTTCTTCTTCATATTTCTTGATTATTATTTATTTCATATATCATATAATATCTTCCTTCATATATTCATATTCATATCGTTTATCATAATTCTTCATTAAACTCATATTTACTTCATATTTTTCCTTCTCTAACCCATACCTACTCGGTGGGTAGTTTTTCGCGCTTTAAATCCGTACATTTGCTTCCGGTCCTTTTACACGTCCTTAGTCGTGAGAAGGTTTGTTACAAAAAGACAAAATGGATAGTTGTGCGCTTAAAAAAAATCTTCTACATTTTGCATCCCTAAATTCCTGTCCGATCCGAACTGCTCAGTCTTGATGAGAGTCGGTTGGTTTCAAAACACCAAATGGATATGCTAATATCTTCTAATTTTCATTTCGTACCTTTTCCTTGACAAGAGTGTTTTTTATTGTTTATATTGTCTTTACTTAACTTTGCTAGTAATATATTTAAAAAAAATCATTTGTCTACTTAATTCATCATGAAACATTAAAAAATCATATTTATACTAAAACTCGACCGATATTAAAAAAATTTAAATCAAAAACCTTATCGGTATCCAAAAAACTCAACATTCAATAATGAGAAGAAAAAAATTCGAAAGAAAGTGTTGATAAAAATAGACTATATTCTGTTAAAAAAATTTTAAAATCTCTTAAACCCAAAGAAAAATTTAAATCCTAATACTTACTAAATCTATTTCTGGGCCGCGGACCCATAAAATATTTACATAAAAATTACGAACGAGAAAAAAAAAATAAAATTTGCACTAGCTAAAAATAGTTTATCTTAATTTTTGACACTATATAATTACATAAAATTCAGTTTCTACGCGAAAATAGTCACTTTTACGTCACACAAAAATAGTCTCAATTTCTCTAATTGACATTATACATACAGTCTTACATGACTTGTCTTATTTATTCAATACAAATATATTTATTATACGAAGTTATATTATAGAAATTTAAAAGTATATTTATATCATACTGAATATATGCTGTTTGTAGCAGTACAAAATATTCTTAAATATTCCATTTTCCATCTAACTTATGCTTCATTATCACTTCATTATTTTTGATTATGACTTGCTTTGTCTCTATTCTTGTTTCCGTCTAGTTTCCAGGACATATTTATCCTCTTTTCGTAAAAAAGATTCTTCATCTTTAGTCCCTATATGTGGGATAGTTCTTGCATATAAAAAAATCAATCGTCTCTTCCATATTCATTTTTAATTTTCCTGTTTAGGATTCATTTCTTTGTCATAGGTAAAAATCTTTAAATATTGAATCGTCGGTCCATAATCATGTTTATAATTATTTCCTTTTTCTTCCAACATCTTTAAAATGTTTATTTCTTTGTCGTATCTTATACATAATATTCTTTTATTATATCCTCAAAATATTCCACATCATCGTAATTCCATTAAAATCTTGCTAAATCACATTTTCCTAGTATATAGTAATTTAAATTCTGTAAAATTTTCATTTTGATCGCATTTTGATCGCATTCAATCGCATTTTGATCAGTTCAAGTTCAAAATAGATTTATTTATGTACATACTCGCATATAGTTAAAATAGTATTATGTAACTTTATACGTAAACACTTCTAAAATTTTATCTAAAAAGCAAAATTCACCTATTATCATTAAAAATAGAACTTAATATCACTTACGTAGTTAAAAATATCAAGTAACTTGTTATATACATTTATATTCTTGAAATTAATATTATGAAAAACTAGACCTACATAAATTACTAATTGTATTAAAAATAATTAATCCTAATACTTTAAAAAAAATTATATAAATATGCATTTACGTTATATTACTAAAAAAGAAAATTATTATTATCTGTGAGACTGTACATATGCAATTTGAAAAATGGCTTATTAAAAGTTACTCACGAGTTCACACACAATTGTCCACTATTGTCCATTTCCTCTTGACGTTGGGCGTGGTCCCATGTCTCCAAACCTGTCCATGTCCACCGTTTCCCCTGTGGTTGGCCTGTCCAGCTCCATATTCCATATCAGCTAATTACTTAATATGTGGCTATGGTACTTTACCACGATTTTACGTCTTTTCTTCCAGTTTTTGGATAAAATTTTCCTGTTTTCTCCTGTTTCAGAAGTCCAGTTCGTCTCTCAAAAGGTTCGCCATATAATATAATTGGTCGTTGTAAGGGGAATGAACGCCCTCTTCTAGGGGTTGGATATCAGGAATACACTAATTACTCATACTGCGTTTATTTAATCACTATATACGATATTAACTAGTTGGTGGACGAAAGTCTATGTTCTAACTACTTAATGTCTAAATAATGAATGATGAATAAAGAATGATCTCTGCTTTACTTTCTCCGTATCTATAAATAAACTCGTAATTGTTTTTATTATGATTGACGACACCGTTGTGACCGTGAAGTACTCATAATATCAAAATCGCTGCCTTGTTATTCTAGAAACGAGTGCCCTACATTGTGAAATCAATGTCACCCATTTATTTACGGTAAACAATACTGTTTGTGTAAGACCTTTAAAAATTAAATCGATATAGATTAGTCTTATTTCTTTTGATGCTAATATAAATCCTGTACAATCTAACTTGTCTAAAAGTCCTAACTGAAAAAACTGTGGAGTACAACCGGCCGCTAGTTCTAGTATGTGTTGACTACAAAAAATTCTTTGACACTATCGAGATGGTAGCCATCTTAAGAGCTTTGAAAGATTGTAGAATTGACTACCGATATTTTAACATTATTCAACAGGTATATGCAAATGTCACAACAGCAATATACCTCCATACCCAAACTCAAAAAATAAAACTAAAAACGGGAGTTAGACAAGGAGATAACATGTCATCAAAACTATTCAATGCCGTAATGAAGCATGCATTCCAGATGTTAGAATGGGAAAACAGAGGTTTTAATGTCAATGGTGAAAGGCTGAACCACCTACGATTTGCAGATGACATACATAGTTCTAATAACCGACGGCTTAAAGGAAGCCCACGAAATACTGCAAGAACTGCAACGAGTTTCACAAAAAGTAGGGTTAGAAATAAACTTTGGGAAAACTAAAATTATGACCAATTTAGTACCTAGCGGATGAATTGGGATACACAGCATCTCAGTAAACATCATATTAAAAATAAACCTTTTAATAATTAAATGCCCGTGGTAATGGTTGTTTTAATAAATACGATTAACCTAGTTTTTGCATCGATGCATGCTAGTATTTGATACAAGGTCGAGTTGCAATAATATTCAGTGGGTGTTTATTAACAGTCAGCACTTTGAATCACGGTCACCTCGGCTTACCAAAACAGTAAATAAACAATAACCGACTTTAATTATATTTTTACGAGAACAGATAAATTAATTAGCAGTTGAGATTCGACGGGGTAACATCGATTTCAAGTAAATAATATACCACCAGTTACTTTCTGTGATATATTTAACGTGTAAATAAATGTCTTAACAACGAACTATATTTACTACATCAACCCTCATAGTCGGGGTAGCCACCCCTAAGTATCCAGGGTGGCTCAGAAGGCGGGAGCCACCATATGGCGATCCAAGACCAGGGAAGAACTCAGGACTGGTAAACTAGAACGAGAAATGGGAAAAACGTCTATAGCTGAGGATCTTGCACCTCGACCACCCTAGAACAGTGTGGTATGCAGAAAAGGATGGAGACATCAGGCCTGACATGGAGCTGAATGGAATGGTATGGAGATGGAACTTCGTGTGGACAATGGTATGGGACGTGCAGCGAGGACTTTTTGGTGATACGAACAAAGACGTTTAAAGTGGTAAGTCCATATTATCTATTTTTATGGTATTTCCTGATTCGTATAATATAAAGTATAAAGTATAAAGTAATATTAACGTAATTATAATTTAAGACGCACATTACCTTTTAAGTTTTACCTATTTTTACTTAATTATTCTATTTTAATTTCCTTATGATACCAATATTTATCAAAATATACAGAATTTTTTTTTTAACCCTGATATTAGTTATTTATAGGACGTAATGATACATTTTATTTGATACTGATTTTTATATGATTTTTTATATATTTACCAACATATTTTATCTTTGCTGATTTTTATCCATTTATTATTTGACTACTGATTTTTATTACATTTGTATTGGCTAAGCAGTAGACCCCTTTTTAATGGTGATTTATATTGAGTGATATACTGATTTTTTTATGGCAATTTACTATATTTTTTACTATTTTTGACATAATATTTTTCATATATATTTACTATACCTCGTAAGACTGTCAAATTTATGCGTTCGTTACGGGTACAGGAATAAGAAAATTATGAATAAATGAGTAGCAACAAAGTTACTTGGGAAGATTTCATCAAAATAGTTGAGGAGATTACGCAAGAAGTAACAAGATAAAGTAGAAGGGTCTTGAAGAAGAAAGTACCTAAATCTAAGGATATACAAGAAGAAGTAACGACACAGCTAATTAAATTGTATAACAAATTCACACATTTAACGAAGAAAAATTGGGAAGCGCTATCGGACAAACAAAGAGAAGCGTGCAACAAATAGTTCGGAAAAATAAGAGACAAAGTTATACGCTCATTTCAAGCTGTAAACTTAAGGACAGTAGTTCCAAGTTCAATACACCAACTAATCGACAAGGAAATAGAGGAAGAACAAAGCGACGAAGAAGTAGAAGAGGAAAAAAGTGACGAGGAGATAGAGGAAAAAATTGACGAGGAAATAAAAGAGGGAATAAGCGACATAAAACAAGAGATAAAAATATTAAACATGGCTCTGACAATCAACGAATTTTTGAATATTTCAAGCAAGGTATTGCCCAACGAGTTTGATGGAAGTGCAGGGAAACTACAACCATTTTTAGACGCATTAGAGTTACTTGGAAAAATAGCAGAAGGACATGAAGAAACAGCAATAATATTAATAAAAACAAGATTGACTAATAAGGCTAGAAATCTGATAACTACAGAGGATACGATCCCACTTATAGCAGCGGCACTGAAGAAGGAATTAAGAGGTGACAATCCGAAAACGATAATAGACAAGTTAGCAAAGAAAAGGCAAGGAAACAAAGATGCAGCAGTGTACGCATCCGAAGTAGAGGAATTAGCGGAACAGTTAAAGGTAGCATACATAGCGGAAGGAATGCCATTGGAGCTAGCGAAAAAATACACAACGGAAACAGTTGTAGCAACAATGAAGCGAAACGTTAATACGGATAGAGCAAAGTTAATACTGGAGGCAGGTAATTTCACAACACCGCAGGAAGTAGTATCTAAATTTTTATCGATTGATACGACAGAGGAGAACACACAGGGAAGAGTGTTCAATTATAGGACGAATTATGAAAATAGGAGAGGACAACAGCAATACCGAAGAGGATACCACAACAAATACGACAGAGGAAGAAGAAATAACTTCGGACAACGGAACGAAGGAGAAGAAACAGGAAACCAACGGAATTATTCCAACAGAGGATATAGACAATTCAACAACCAAACGTACAGAGGGAACCAGAGAGGAGGACGAAACAGAAACGTAAGGCTACTTGAGTTAGAAGACAGCCAAGAGGAACCAGAAAACCAGCAGTTGGGGTTTTGAATGAACGAGACAAGGAAAGTACACAGTCAGAAGTGGAATATAATATTTACAACTTCGACTTAAACCTAACGAATTTTGTACAAATGAAAACAGGAATCCTAGAAAACACAAATACCTTTATCATAGACACAGGAGCTGATATTTCAATACTGAAATGTTCACAAGATTTTATGAAGGAACATGTGAAACCAAACACAAAAGCGAAAATAAAAGGAGTAACTAAAGGAGAATTACAAACAATGGGAGAAGTTGAAACAACACTAGAAGTAAAAGGATCTCGATTTGAGCATATCTTTCAATTAGTGGAACCTAGCTTTCCTATTCCAACCGACGGAATCATTGGGGGAGACTTTATTTCAAATTTTCAATGCATACTAGACTATGCTAACCTTAAAATGCACATTAAAGAGGACAACGATTGTTACATTAGTACAAACATTTTGGATAATATAGATAATGACACGATAATAATACCGCCTAGATGTGAAACTTACAGAATCGTAAAAATTTTTCAAACGCTGAAGAACGACAGGATAGTGGAACAACAAGAAATACAACCAGGAATATTCATAGCGAGAGCAATTATTTCAAGTAATAATCCGTACATCAAAATTTTGAACACAACCTACGAAACAGTAAAGGTAGAGACAAACGAAATCAAAACATTAGACATTAAATTATTCAACATATATAGACTGATCAACGACAGCAAGGATAGGAAAAATGAATTACGGGAATCATTGAAGTTAGACATTCCAGAATACATACGCGATAAGTTAGTATCTTTATGTGAAGATTATTCAGATATATTCGCCCTAAGGCATGACATGCTAACATGTAACAACTTCTACGAGCAGAAACTGAGAGTTAAAGACCAAACTCCGGTATACATTAAAAACTATAGGACACCTCATGCACAAACAGAGGAATTAAACCGGCAAGTGCAAAAACTGAGAGACCAAGGAATAATAGAACCGTCTACATCAGAATACAACAGCCCAGTAGTACTGGTACCGAAAAAGGCGATAGATGGAAATAAAGCATGGAGATTATGCATAGATTTTAGACAACTAAACAAGAAAATAGTCACAGACAAATTTCCTTTACCAAGGATAGACTCGATACTAGATCAACTAGGAAGAGCAAAATGGTTTTCAGTTATAGACTTAATGTCAGGTTTTCAACAGATACCATTAGAAAAATCATCGAGAAAATACACATCGTTTAGCACAGAAAATGGAGCATTTCAATTTACCAGATTACCTTTTGGATTAAATGTAAGCCCAAATAGCTTTTCAAGGATGATGTCAATAGCATTTTCGGGATTAACACCAGACAAAGCATTTCTTTACATGGACGATATAGTAGTAATAGGAATATCCGAAAAACATTACCTAGACAACCTGAAAAAGACATTTGAGACATGTCGAAAATTCAATTTGAAACTTAACCCAGGAAAATGTCAATTTTTTAGAAGAGAAGTAACATATTTAGGACATGATCTTTCTCAGGAAGGAGTATCACCGGACAAAGCGAAATATGCAACGATTGAACAATATCCGACACCTAAGACAGCGGAAGAAACAAAAAGATTCGTAGCATTTTGTAACTATTATAGACGTTTTATTCAAAATTTTGCTGAAATATGCAGACCACTCAACAGATTATCAAGAAAAGGAGTAGAATTTTTTTGGTCAGAAGAATGTGAAAAAGCATTCAATAAGCTTAAATAATCTCTGATGAAGCCACCGATCCTAAAATATCCAGATTTCAATAAACAATTCATCCTAACAACAGACGCATCCAACGAGAGTTGTTCAGCAATTTTAAGTCAAGATTATAACGGAATAGACCTACCTATAGCATACGCATCAAGAAGTTTTAATAAAGGAGAATGTAATAAACCTATAATCGTTAAGGAATTACTAGCGATTCATTGGGGAATTAATCATTTCACATGTTATTTATATGGAGCACCAACATTTTTAGTAAAAACGGATCATAAACCACTAACACATTTATTTGCAATGAAAGAACCAACTTCGAAACTTACAAGAATCAGATTAGATTTAGAGGAATACGATTTCGAAATAGAATATATAACAGGGAAAAATAACTATGCAGATAGTCTTTCAAGAATAACATTACATCAACTAAAGAACCTATACATAGACAATACCCATATATTAGCTATAACACGAGCTCAAGCAAGAGAAAATAAGAAGGAAGCAAGGCAAACGAAGGCAGAAAGTGAACTCGCACTACAGCCAGAAGCCCCCAAACAGACAGTAAGAAAGGTACTAAATAATTTAGAGGCGCATAGACTACCAATTTTGTCTTTTGGAGCAGAACTAATCTCAGCAAGGCTGGGCATTAGGGTCAAAAACAAAATAAAGTGCAGCAAGAGCACAGCCACAGGATTCAATCATTTCGATTTAAACCAAATGTTGGCACAGCTTGATAAGCTGGTGGTAGAGAATGCAGTACGTAAAGTAAAAATATACGTAAACGATATTATTTTTAAAGTGTGCACAATGGAGGAATTTATTAAACAAGGAAACGAAATATTAAAGAATGTTGAAATATACATATGTGAAGTACCAGAAACAATAGAAGATGACAAAGAAAAACACAGGCTAATAGAAGAATATCATAATCACCCGATGTTTGGAGGACACTTAAAGAAAAATAGGCTAATAAAGAAGCTAAAAGCAAGGTTCAGATGGAAAAATTTAGAAAAAGACGTAAGAAAATACGTTAAACAATGCCATGAATGTCAAATTAACAAACCGAATAGAACACATGTCAAAGAAGACGTGATATCGGACACTTCTTCGAAACCAGAGGACACAGAGTACATAGATATGATAGGTCAATTCACTAGAAGCAATGAAAGCAAGGAAGACAAAAAAGAGCGGCAAGAAGAAAATAAGCCCAAAACAACATCACAACACTTTAAAATAGGAGACCTAGTCCTGGTAAAAAGGGAAGAGAATGGTAAGTTTGATAGTCATAGTCTTTATGTAGGCCCTTTCACAATAACAGAGGTAAATAATGTTAATTGTAAGATCAGATCGGAGAACAATAAAATCAAGGAAATACATAAGAATAGATTATATGCTTACAATCCGAGAACACCGTGAGTGACAAGTGAAACGGGAACAGTCTAGACAACGAACATTTTCACTTTTATTTTTTTGTATCTAATTAGTATTTATAGGAAAAATGTATATATTGTACTTCGTAAAACGCAGCAAGTAATTAGTGGTACTATAAAAAAAAATTTTCTTCCTTTTCCGTAGTCAGAAAATTTTCGGGGGAACGGGAAGATGAATTGGGATACACAGCATCTCAGTAAACATCATATTAAAAATAAACCTTTTAATAATTAAATGCCCGTGGTAATGGTTGTTTTAATAAATACGATTAACCTAGTTTTTGCATCGATGCATGCTAGTATTTGATACAAGGTCGAGTTGCAATAATATTCAGTGGGTGTTTATTAACAGACAGCACTTTGAATCACGGTCACCTCGGCTTACCAAAACAGTAAATAAACAATATCCGACTTTAATTATATTTTTACGAGAACAGATAAATTAATTAGCAGTTGAGATTCGACGGGGTAACATCGATTTCAAGTAAATAATATACCACCAGTTACTTTCTGTGATATATTTAACGTGTAAATAAATGTCTTAACAACGAACTATATTTACTACATCAACCCTCATAGTCGGGGTAGCCACCCCTAAGTATCCAGGGTGGCTCAGAAGGCGGGAGCCACCATACGGACCATTGAAACTAGAAAGCTGCCATATCGAAACAGTTGACAAATACATCTATCTGGATCACGAAATACAAATAAGTAGAAACCAAACATGTGAATTATCTAGAAGAATAGCTTTATAATGGACATGGGCAGCGTATGGCAAACTAAGAGACCTGTTTAAGGAAAAGATCCCAATTAAGCTAAAAAGGAAAGCATTTAACCAGTGTGTACTTCCGGTGCTTACTTATGGAGCTGAAACACTAACATTGACTAAAGCATCAATAAGAAAATTACAAGTAGCACAACGAAAAATGGAAAGATCCATGCTTGGTCTAACTTTGAGAGACAGAATACAAAATGATGAGTTACGGCGAAAAACTGGAGTTACATCATAAAACGCATTACGAAGTTGAAGTGGAAATGGTCAGGACAGAGGACACGTCGCAAGACAGAGATACAACAGATGGACAAAGATTTTAGAGTGGCAGCCAAGGGCAGACAAGCGAAGTCGTGGAAGACTACCTACCCGATGGACCGACGACATTAAAAGAATAGCGACAAACTGGATTGCAGCTGCGCAGGAGAGAGAAGGGTGGAGACAACTTGAGAAGGTCTATGTCCGATAGTGGACAAATTTGGCTGTGTAAAATATGCAATTATCTTGTTCTTCTTAGCCTTCTATCGTCCACGTTTGGACATAGGCATCTCCCAATTCCTTCCATCGGTCTCTATCCTGAGCAGCATATTTCCAATTTGTTCCGGCTACTCTTTTAATATCATCAACCCACCTCATCTGTTCCGGCTACTCTTTTAATATCATCAACCCACCTCATCTGTGGTCTTCCTCTCGGTCGTTTACTTTGGTCAGGTCTCCAATGTTGTATTGCTGCATTCCAACGTTGGTCTTTTTGTCTAGCAGTGTGGCCTGCGAAGCTCCATTTAAGTTTGGCAACTTTTGTTGTTATGTCCTTGACTTTTGTTTTTGATCTTACCCAGTCGTTCCTATTTTTATCTGACAGTCGTATACCTAACATTGCTCTTTCCATTGCTCTTTCTGTTGTGGCTAGTTTATTCATATTTGTCTTGGTTAGGGCCCAGGTTTGACATCCATATGACATGATAGGAAGGATGCACTGGTTGAACAATTTGCTCCTCAAGTATTGGAGTATTTTGCTGTTCATAAGTATCCAACTAAGTTTTCCAAATCCTGCCCATCCTAGTCTTGATCTCCTAGTAATTTCCGCACTTTGGTTCTCTTTGTCAAATTTCAGGATTTGGTCTAGGTAGATATATTCCTGGACTTTTTCTATCTCACTGCCATTTATAGTTATACGTCTGGGGTCATCTGTGTTTGTCATTATTTTTGTTTCTCTCATGTTCATTGTTAGGCCAACGTATTGGCACAGTATATAGAGGTTCCACAGTAAAACCACTTCTCTGCCGGCGCTTTGATCTCAAGAAGTAATACCGGCAGAACGCAATTGTTAATTCACCAGTGGTGGATGCGGGTTTTCTCTGTTAAAATCCGTACGTTTCAATGCGACTAGCAATGCGAGAGTGGGGCAAAAGCGACTAAGAACATTGCGCGGTCGCCATGCGCAACTAAAGATTTTACTTCCAATTTTTCGGAGAGTGGTTCTATTGTCTCTCTTTATACTGTGGTATTGGGAGCTGCCTGCTAGTTCCTCCATCATAATTTGCAGTTCCTCGAATGAGCTCGCTATAATGACAATGTCGTCAGCGAATCTGAGGTGGTTTAGCTTCTTGCCATTAACGTTAATGCCATAGGTTGACCAATTTGTCGTTCTGAAGACGTCTTCTAGGGCTAGGTTGAAAAGCTTAGGCGATATTACGTCTCCTTGTCTTACGCATCTCTTAAAGTGGATGGGATTTGTATTTTAGTCTAGTTGTACTATCATAGTCGCATTTTCATATATATTATGTATTATTTGTCTATATCTCGAATCTATTCTACAATTATGAATAGCTTGTTATATGGCCCACATCTCGATAGTATCAAACGCCTTTTCATAGTCTACGAAGGCAAGAAATACGGGTAATTGGTATTCATTTGCCTTCTCTATCAATGTTCTCATTGTCAGCAAATGGTCTGATGTACTATATCCTTTGCGGAAGCCAGCCTGTTTCACCGGTTGGTAACTGTCCATTTTGTAGGTCAACCGGTTGTTAATAATTCTCATAAATAGTTTGTAAAGTTGACTGAGCAACGATATAGGTCTATAATTCTGTAGCTCACATTCGTCCCCTTTTTTATGTAAGAGTATTACTAGACTTTTGTTTCAGTTTTTAGGGATCTTGCTATTATGGAGACATTTATTAAATAGCTCTGTTAGTATAGGGATTGTTACTGTTTTGCTTGTTTTCAAGAGCTGGGCAATCATACCGTCGTGTCCTGGAGCTTTATTATTTTTTAGTTGTTTTAAAGCTCTTTCTATTTCGAATTCCTTTAAATTTGGTAGTACTTCTGATCCCACGTTTTTTATTTTCCTTTTGACGTTCTCCTCTGTTGATTCATTTAAGTTCTACGTATTCTTGAGTTTGGCGTTTGTTTTGAGATAGTAGTTGTGTTTTTCCGTCATTAGTTGTTTAGTTCCGTTGCTTATTTTGTCTTCTTTAGTCCTTGTTTTCTTTGCGACCTGTAGTCCTGCTTCGAGAAGGTTCATATTTATGCTTTTGTTAATTTCGTCAAATTGATC
This sequence comes from Diabrotica virgifera virgifera, assembly GCF_917563875.1. Lineage (NCBI taxonomy): Eukaryota > Metazoa > Arthropoda > Insecta > Coleoptera > Chrysomelidae > Diabrotica > Diabrotica virgifera. The sequence goes on along the minus strand of NC_065446.1, from coordinate 154,991,242 downwards.
TTGATTATTCGTGAACATATTCGAACTTATCCGCTAAGACCTCTCGGAAATTATCTTCATTTGTTTTTAGTTTAAAGGCATCTATCCGCGTTGTTTTTTTTTTAATTTTCTTTTTCTTTCTTCTTTCATGTTTATTTATTTTTGCTCTAGCAATACCATGTTCACTACCCGTTGTTACGTTGTTTATTGTTGTGACGTCTTTAAATATTTTTTGTTGTTTGGGAGAAAATAGTCTATTTCATTTTTGGTGGTTCCGTTAGGTGCAACCCATGTCCACTTTTTGTTAGGTTTCTTTTTGTATCATAACAGACATGTTTTCTTGTTCCAGGAATTCCATAAGTTTTTCTCCCCTTGTGTTTCTTGTGCCGATTCCAAAATTTCCAATCTTGCTTTCAAAGTCTTCAATCTTACTTCCAATTTTACCGTTAAAATCTCCCATTATTATTATTTTGGATTCTCTGTTGGTGTCTATAGCTTTTTTAAGATCTTCGTAAAAAGTATTTATTTCTTCATCAGCTGCTTTTTCAGTTGGAGCATAAACTTGCACCATCTTTAATTTGGTTTTTGGATTTAGCTTTAAAATCATGTATGTAACCCTGTCTGAGATGCTGTCAATAATTTGAATTTGTGATTTTCTCTTCTTGTTGATTAAGAAACCTACTCCACCGTATGTATAGTCTCAATCTCGACTTGCCTACAATTATACCTTGCATACAGTTATACAGTGCGTCCATAAAGTAAAGCATAAATTCATTATTTCGTAAACCGGCGACTTTATAGAAAAATCCCGAAACAGGTCGATTTTTATTTTTAATTTCCGATTTTTTGGCATATATATCATACTAGTGACATCATCCATCTGGGCGTGATGACGTAATCGATGATTTTTTTAAATGAGAATAGGGGTCATGTGATAGCTCATTTGAAAGGGTATTAAATTCTCTATTCCTTAATATAAACATTAACATATTTCTTTATACAAGTTGTTCAAAAAAACATTTTTTTTAATTAAAATAATTGAGAAAAAAAGAAGAATGTATGTAATTTATCTAATTCAAAATACGTTTTAATGTTGTCAGAAAACAGGAAAAAAATGTTTATTTTGACAAATAAATATTGTTTTTCGCTTAAATTCAATGTTAAAGCTGCCACCAACCTGCCTCTTGCCAGTTTGAACATTTCATTTAAGCGAAAATCAATGTTTATTTGTCAAATAATTTTTTTTCCTGTTTTCTGACAGTAGTAAAACGCATTTTGAATTAAATAAATTACATACATTCTTCTTTTTGTCTCAATTATTTTAATTAAAAAAATGTTTTTTTGAACACCCTGTACAAATAATTATGTTAATGTTTACATTATTGAATAGAGAATTGAATGCTCTTTCAAATGAGCTATAACGTGACCACTATTCTCATTAAAAAAAATCATAGATTACGTCATCACGCCCAGATGGATGACGTCACTAGTATGATATATATGCCAAAAAATCGGAAATTAAAAATAAAAATCGACCTGTTTCGGGATTTTTCCTCAAAGTCGCCGGTTTACGAAATAATGAATTTATGCGTTACTTTATGGACGCACTGTACTATCATTATATACATATATACGTGGACTGTAATTTTACTTAAGTTATTTACAAAAATTTATAAAAATATAAATATGTTTGCACTTGGAGAGTCTTGAATTGAATGAGATAACTCGAGGGCTTTCAAAGATTAGCCGACATCGGAACTTCTAGTGCCATGCTGACACTTATTATTTGGTCTAAGTGACTGAACACAGGGATAAATAAATCATGTTACAATCCTAAATTTTTAATAAAGATCCTATCGACATTCCATACACAACAATGAAAGAGCATTCACGCAAAAGTTAACAAGTACATTTCGGGGATCACTGGAATGTATTTTTTTATTGGTACCTCATTTTGCTTATTTAACCTTCTGTGACTAACATTCGGTCTGTGACACGGACCACTTAAAATTTTTATAGTCCAATGAAATGTTACATTTATGGTTGCATTTCTTAGAGGAGTCAATTTTATTTTTTTTTAATGTGTAGGGGGGTTCAGTAGATGCTTAAGTTCAAGTTTTTGGGGTCGCCACCCTTGTCCCCCGGCCGCCATATTGGAAAAAGGGATGCAAAGGGCTTTCGCGCTGTATCTCCCAAACTAGCAATGCTATAGAAAATGTAATGGCACATAAAATGTAGCAAATTAAATTTTCTTTAATTTTATATCTATTACTTTTTATCGTCAAGTGACTAACAAAAACGTTATAAACAAAAATAAGAGAAAATTTTGTAAGAAGTTTCCTTTTGGAGATTATAACTTTTTTTCCGTTCATTTCACAATAAAATAACATCATAGCGATTTTGTAGAGGATTTCTCAATGAACAATTTTCACTATAAAATTGTTTAATTTTATTTATTATCTAGGTTTTACAGCGCTCCAAACTTGACCAGATTCTCGAGTTCTCATAGGAATACAATGAAAATAATATTTTTCTATCCATATATTAGGCAAGCGGCATCAACCGTTATGCCGACCATGAAAATCAAATTTAAGGTGAATGACCAATTTTGGTCTATTTTTATGTTTTCGAGGTCGCTGAATCCGAATGTGAAGTTTATTTTTATCTAGAGGTGGTGGAACATGTTCAAAAATCAAATTTAATCCCTGTGTCATCCTGAAGTATGTAGATAACAAGGAAATTTGTCCAAAATGTTTAAACACATTAAAAAAGGAGTTGTTAATTTTTAAACATTTTGTCATCATATTTTGTTAGTTTCATGTTTACTTAAAAAAGTTGAGTGACAAACTTTTTAGTTTATAATTTTAACCAACTATAACATTCCGTTAACTTCTAATCATCTTTATTGTTATTTTATTTAAATTTTAATAATGTTCTGTTCAGGGCCGGACTGGCTCCTAAAAAAGGCGCCAACCCAAATTCTAAAAAAGGCGCCAACCCAATCTCTAAACAAAGGCGCCAGACCCCCTTCTAAGCTTTTGCATCAAACTTTTTTGAAATCCTAGTGCATTAGGCCTGGATCCCGCGTACCAAAAAAAGTTGTATAATAGCAAGCTGAAAATTTGTTAATAGGTTAACGATGTCTAGTCGGATAAACTTGGATGTATGGGAACACTGGAATATGTGAAGTTTTAATTGTGGTAACAGGTTAAACATTTGAAACGTCAGACTACGAAAACTGTCACATGTATTTTGTCGGACAGAACTTCCAATTTATTTTTTACTCACTCATTAAACTCTCATGGAAAAATCAGACTGGTACCAACTGAGCATTTTAATAAGTCAGACACGTAGAACATGTTAAATGACAGAAATTATGTTGGTGATAAATGGCAGTCTGATTTTTTGCATAAGAGTTGAATGAAAGGGAAACAAATTAATTGGAAGTTCTGTCCGACAAAATACATGGGACGTTTTCGTAGTCTGACGTTCCAAATTTTTAACCTGTTGTACAATTAAAACTTCCCCTGTTCCAGTGTTTCCAAACACAAGTACATCAAAGTTTGTCCGATTAGACACTGTTAACTTATTAACAAATTTTCAGCTTGCTATTATACAACTTTTTTTGGTACGCAAGATCCAGGCCTACATGTAAAGTAAATTAATATTACTTGTGAATTTTTTTAAGTTCAATATTAATTTAAAACAATAAAGTAATTTACCATTTTTCAACTGCTTCTACAGAAGAATCTACTGGTTCAAAAACATTGATCAACAATCATGATCATTGGTGTTCAACAGAAGGTACTTTTAAAATTATTTCTAATTCTTAGAGCGCTCTAAAATAGCAGAGTAAACCTCGATAAAAAAGCCGCAATCACACTGTTTCAGGTGATCCGTAAATGAGCAGTGAATGGCCTAATGTCAGTCGCTCGCAAACGGAGCCCTCGGAGAACTGGCGAAAGTCCTTTGTAATTCAAGCCTTAGCGTGGGCAAGGGCTCACTGCCTCACCGGACAGTATAATTCTCTCCTAATCGCGGGAACTATATGGATAAGTATTTAATCACTTAGGAAAAAATAAAACAAAACGAAGTGAGAATGGAGCGTGTCACCGGTGGTGGTGCAGCTTTAACAAGGTATGAATGAGATGATAAGGTGTTCATTCTAGTAAAGGGAACAAAGGAAAAATTCTAAGCGAAGAGGGAAAGAGGAAGAGAGAGACTATGATCTTCGGAAGAATGGGATCTGTTCGAAGATCTCCGGTCAGTGGTAGGGACCTGACCAAGACGGATCTCCCAGGGGAGACAACCTTGCAAAGGAGCTCCTCACTAATGGTAAGAACAATGGATAAACTTACCAGAGTTTCAAATAATTTAGTGAAACTAATGTCCGACCATACAAACACGAAGGTCGAGATCAAGAATGAGGTAAAAAACTTTAAGATAGTCACCAAAGACATGAAGAGCAATCTCAGACAAGTCGCCCTCGGCAGCATTGAGAAACGAAATAGAATAGTAGAGCACACCGGTGAGGAAGAAACGACTAAGGAAACGGCAGGAGTGTCCACACAGGTCTGCTTCGAAGAGTTCTTTCCCGAAAAACTTAGTGAAGAAGAGATAGAAATGATCGCAACGGTTCTGAACTCAGGAGAAAGAGGCTTTAAAAAATAAAGGACATCATAAAGATGGGAAGAAGCTCACTATAGGGTCGCCAAACCGGGAAGATAGGATAAACCTACATGCGACTTAGTAGTGGTCATGGAATCAGTGAGGGGGAAAGGTTTCACGACCTGACAAGGAAAAACAGGAACTGGGAGTATATGCAGGAGGTACATACAGACCAGGAAAGGTGGAGTACTTCCAACTTAGTACTATAAGCACGATGACAAGGACGGGTCAGAAGGAAGAGAACCGGGAAAATCGTCAGAATATTTTCATGGTCCCTGTAGAGAAAAGGGTGACGGAAATCGACGGGGACAAGAGACTACTGGCAGTTATTTCTAAATTGAGGAAAGACATGGAGATACTGGGGACCAGAGAGGCGTCCCTAAGAGTAGTGGGGGCTACAAAGGTAGGAACTTCAGGAAGCTCCTGGAAGTTACATTTATGGGTATGGACTTTCACCTCGCGCAGGTGGAGTATGAATGCGACGAAAGTAGGATGTAGACGCAGAAGGTGATCATGAATGAAGGTAGAAAATCCCATGCCGAATTGCTCAAGCAAATCAAGGGTAGCCTAGACACAAAGAAGGAGGCGATTAGCATCACAAGCGCTAAGAATACTACGGACGGGACTTCACCCTCAAAGTGGCAGGGAAAGAACAGGCCAAGCGCCTGAAGAAGAATATCGTGGCCCGCACGGAGGAAGGGAAAATAGAGAAGGGAACACAAACGTCATGGTCGGACTGACACACATCACAGCCAAGAAGCCTCTGGAAAGAAAACATATACCAATTGACTGGAACTCGTGCAAGATTCGAGAGAGACTGCATGCCCAGCGCTGCTTTAGATGCCTGCAGTTCGGGCATAGTAAAACCGACTGCAAGGGAGAAAACATGACGGACTCCTACTACAGATGTGGCAAAGGGGGCACCAGGCACGATAGTGTAGTAGTAAGGCGACTTTTTGCGTCACTTGTAAAGAATCCGGTCACAGAGCCGACAGCTTACAGTGCCCGCAGTATAAAAAACTCATTCTCGAAAAGCGGGGGCTTAAGAGACACCTGGCCACAAGGGATGAGGAAAGGGTGGATGAAAGCACCTAGGACCAGAACTCAGACAGCCTATAGGTATGTTAGAGAGATAAGAACCATCTAATTCGAAGTTCCTTTAAATAAATATGGGAAGGGCGAGGGCCGCTCACGACGTTGCAGAGGTACTCACACGAAGGGAATGTTATCACATTTAGTCTCTCAACAAAGAATCATTAAAGATAAGAGATCTAACGTGACCATATACGTGATGAACCGAGGAGTTGGCATCACCAGACACTTTGTTAAGAATCGGTATGTTGAAGTACAAGTTTGATACCTGATGGTGTGCAATTGCTATGTTTCACCAAATGTCCCGCTTTGAGTATATGAAGAGTATATTGACTCGATTATCCAAGAGGCTGGGACGGAGAGTGTACCGGTCTCCGGTTACCGATGGTAAAACCCATCGTCTATTTATTGACTTCAAAGCCGCGTACGACAATGCTAAGAGAACAGTACTATACCAATCAATACATGAGTTTGTTACACCAGAATAACTCGAATGACCAACTCCGACCAACTAGAATGACAATGTCTGACTTAAAAGAGTGCGTAAGTACAGAGAAATATAATTCTAGAACTTTTGAAATAAAGGATGGACAAGGGGATGCGCCGCTAACCTGAATGTGAACGATCGTCCATGGAACCAAAGAGTTCAAGATGGGAGAGGGAAATACCTATGATAATGGATCCATGCACCTACGTTCGTAGGTAATAGTAAATACTTTCCGGACATCTCGCTGGTTTCAACGTTACTTCTAAACAGGGTCGTAAGCTGAACTGTTTTAAAAGAAGAATCACTCAGCTTACATAAATATGTGAGTTTTGAACTAGCGAGCAAAAGGAAGAAACCGAAAGATGAAGATATCGATCTAAAGAGATTTTTAAATGAGTAAGTCTTTGTGGGTGCTTTTAGCTTGATTGGTCTGAGATGCGAGGATGTGAGTGAGTTGATCGAGGATCTGAGTGGGGCACCGGAGTTGGCTTGTGTTAGGTCAAATGGGTGGTATGAAAGAAAATAACCGTACTGGTAGAATGAGTGGCTTGAATATCAGAGAACGAATTGTATGAGAGTAAGAATGGAGTGGAAGAGGTTATTAAAATTTCAAGCAGGAAAAAGATAATCAATGAATTAAAGCGAATGCAGAACCAGTACAGAAATGAGATTACATGATTGAAGAGAGAAAAGTGGAGTAACCTGCTTCAGGATCTCAAAAGAGGTATCTGGGGACAGTGTTTCAAGATGGTGTGTATCTAACAGAAGGGGAAAAGACACACTATCCCCTGCCCGAGGAGAAGAGACTGTTTAATACGGGAGCGCTTTCCTCAAGTGGAGAACAGACGTTTAAGTGTTACTTGTTTCATAGAGGCGGTACCCTTTACTGAGTTGGAACTCGGCGAGGCCGTTCATAGGGGCGAGTCATACCGGAGAAGCTAAGGCTCGCCGCACAACTGAACCATAAGAGGTCAGAAAAACCTTTGTGCCATTTTCGAGCTATGTGTGTTGGCCTTTGATTACCTGATACGAGTTGAATTTTGTTGTACCTTCTGGCTTCATTATGATGTATGATTCTAGGGTGCAAAAATCCTGTATGTATGATTTAGTTATGGCGCGCAGAAAACTGCACTCATTAGGCCAATTGTGGGATGTAACACTATTGTAATATAATATAAACAGATGACATTGATACCTACGAAAGGCTCCTGAATCGTAAAATAGCCGCGCGACTCATCTAAGCTATTTATTATAACAGAAACCGTGGATACGAAAGGCGCCCGAATCTTAAAAATGGTCTTCGAGGGCGCCGCGCGTCCTCGGAGCAGATATTGATACCAACAAAAGGTCTTCGAGGGCGCCGCGCGTTGCATCTAAGCTTTTTATTATAATAGAAACAGCGGAAATTGATACCCACGAAAGGCGCTCAAATCGTAGAAATAGTCTTCGAGGGTGCCGTGCGTTGCATACAAGCAATTTATTATAATAGAAACAGTGGATGTTGATACCTACGAAAGGCGCCCGAATCGTAAAAATTGTCTTCGAGGTCGCGCGCGTCCTCGGAGCAGATATTGATACACACAAAGGCGTTTGAATCGTAAAAATGGTCTTCGAGGGCGCCGTTCGTCGCATCTAAGCAATTTATTATAACAGGAACAGCGGACATTAATACCTACAAAAGGCGCCCGAATCGTAAAAATGGTCTTCGAGGGCGCTTCGCGTTCTCGGAGCGGATATTGATATCCATGAAAGGCGCCCGAATAGCCTACGTTATTTGATTATCTGATATCTGGTATTTTGTTGTACCCACTGGCTTCATTATGTAGGTTTCTGGTGCCAAACGGCGAAATCACAAGCAAGTAGAAACATTTTTTAGGGGAATGGTAGCTGCATCATATTTGTGTAACAGTTCAAAAAAAAATTTTTTTCAGCGTTTCATTTTTTTAATGGATAGATAGTAACCAAGGCAAAAGGCGCACCGGCCCGATGGCCGGTGGGCCGGCGGGCCAGTCCGGGCCTGGTTCTGTTATTCAATTATAGTTAAAACAATAATCTAATGAACATTTCGTCTTTCACTGACGTCACAACAAACCTAGAGATTAGCAGACCTGTAAGTTCTAGTACCTGGTTTACTCCCCCTGTTGGTAAACAAATTAACTGTATTGCGACATCTTCGGTGTAGGACGGAAAAGATGTTACTTTGGTCGGAGCATTCAAGACAATAAGAAGTCTATCTATAGTGGCAGATAACTTATTCAAGTAAAGCGGCAAATATTTCATTCTTATGTTTCAAGTCATATTATAATTTTGAAAAGTTAACGTATCCGAGTATTATATATGTGTTTAGTGGGCTGAAGAAACGAGATTGAAGATTCCCGGCAGTTGAGTCGTGGTTATCTGGTAACTATCTTTTTTTTATTATGGACGCCATATTTTTTTGTCTAATTTGACGTCTTAAAAAATTTACTATAAAGTCTTTCAGTGAGCTTATTAATTGAGGCTATTATCTTTTAACTATTTCATTGTCTATAATATCTACCCAGAGGGAAATTATCTTGTCATAAATATCTTATAAAATTATCTCTCGTAATTTGTGGGGTTATGTTACATCTATTATTATCCAATTCCAATTTTGTATATAATAATCATGAATTTCTGAAACATAGTAAATTCCGTACATCATATCCACCTTAACTTCTGTTCCGATATTTAGTATTTTCATAAATTTTTACAATACTTATGGCATTATTCCATATCATTTAATAATTATACTATCCTTTATGAAAAACTATTTTCAAAATAATTATATTCAGCATTTAAATTTTAGACTTTTTTGTCTACATATTATCGAGTCAAGGCCATTATATATGCCAATCTTATGACAAGGTCACCAAACACTCTAGTGGAAGATTGTTTTTTCTTACTAATGAGGTAGCTTTTTCTCATTCTTTTTTATTCTAAATAAAAACTTCATGATTTTTGTTTTTCCTTCTCTGACTTTTCCCTACGTGATTAAAATGAAGTAAAACCGGGATTCTATTTTTTAACCACTTGGGAAAATCTTTAACTACTCATACCACCTGAGAGGGACCGCTTTCCGACCAAGTCACCTAGGGGACAAGCTCTAAAACCCATGTAACTTTTTTTAATTCATCATCCTGCATCTTCAAGAATTGCCGTGTCACTGTTAGCTGTGTAGCACCATTTTGTGCTTAACTACGGATATGGGCCATTCCACGAACATACGCCTGTTTTGGATTACTTCGACAACGAATATTTTACTGTGCAAAATAAGAAGTACGAAAGTAAATGGCGCTAATATTTATTCCAATAAACAACAATGTAATTTGCAATTTCCTTTCGTTCTTCTTATTTTGCACAGTAAAATATTCGTTGTCGAAGTAATCCAAAACAGGCGTATGTTCCTGGAATAGGGTATAGAATATTTTACTGAGAAGTAGCAAGGAGCACTTGTGGGGACAATATCAGGTCAATCGGGTTTGTTTCGGGAACTTTTTATATTTAGCAGTGCAATAGTTATCTACATATATAGTGCAATAGTTATCTAATATACCAGTATACTTATACACTTATTGGATAAACTTGGGCTGGAGCTGGACTGTATATAGGTGTGGTTTTCTTTTTTGTGTTTCCAATGGTTAAATAAATTTATACTGATTTACATCTATTAATTGAACATGTATTATGGAAAAAGTTACAAACCAGTATATAAAGCAAATTTTTCTACATTAAACATTAAAATAGCTACGGCAACAACTTTAATTCTTCTTCCATTCTTCTTTAAAATTCTTTAAGGTGGGCTAAAGGAAAACTGTACATACCCCCACCTTGAAAGAAAGTCTTTCAACACTAAGTTTCAGCCAAAGGAAGAAGACACAAATTGGCTACGACTCTTCTTATATTTCCTCTGGAAGTGCGTAGGGACGCCACTGGTGCTACACCATCAGAACCAGTATGAAGGTGGGTAACTCGTCCTAACGTCCATTGCATAGGACCTTGATGAGGCTCTTTAAGAAGAACAAGATCATTGGTCTTTAATTTAAATTTATTTTCCTTCCATTTTTGTCTGGACTGCAATTCAGATAAATACTCCAATGACCATCTCTGCCACAGGTGCTGTCGAAGCTGTTGAAGTCTTTCGAAATGGTCCAGCCGATTAACGTTAATTTCTGTGAAGTTCTTCTCAGGTATATAGGTAAGAGATCTTCCAATTAAGAAATGTGAAGGTGTGAGACAGGAAAAGTCCTCAGGATCGGAAGAAAGAGGACTAAGAGGTCGTGAATTTAAAATTGACTCAACTTGAACTAAAATAGTTTGAAAATCTTCATATACGAGAAGAGCCTCGGAGAGAACACGCTTTAAATATCCTTTCATGGACTTTACACCAGCCTCCCAAATACCACCGAAATGAGGGGTGTAAGCAGGAATAAAATGCCAAGCAATTCCTTGGGAGGCACAAGAGGAAGATATATTTTCATTATTAATACTTAAAAATTTTCCAAGTTCCAAAAGATGATTGTTGGCACCTACAAAGGTAGTACCATTGTCTGAATAAAGGGCTTGGGGTTTTCCCCGTCTGAAAATAAATCGTTTCAAAGCTGCTATGAAGGCAATAGTTGTCAGGTCAGTAACGATTTCTAGGTGAACCGCCTTCGATGAGAGGCAAATAAATAGGCTAATATAAGCATTATAAGTTTTAAATCCGCGACCGCGTCTGTCTTTTAAAACAAAAGGTCCCGCATAGTCAACTCCAGTATTAATGAAGGGAAGGTATGGAGTCACTCTTACTTCTGGGAGATTTCCCATAAGGGGAAAGTTGGAAACGGGTCGAGCCTTAAAACAAATAAAACAGTGATGAACTACCTGACGGGCCAAAGCCTTGCCGTGTATTGGCCAATAGGTTTCGCGAATTGAATAAAGCAATTGTTGAGGACCGGCATGCATTAGCCTCAGGTGCTCATGTTCAAATAATAATTTGGAAAGACGATGCTTTGGAGAAATTATGATAGGATGTTTCTTATCATATGAGTAAGAAGATTGATGTAATCTACCCCCCACCTTGAGTAATCCACTTGCATCAAGAAAAGATAACAGTCTACTGTTAGATGGGATAGTTTTTCCATTCAACAAGCTGAAATATTCAGTATAAAATGATTCACGTTGAGAGAATTTGACTAAAATACTTAGAGCTAAATCAAGCTCTTTTACAGAAAGAGCCCCAGATTTCATCTGCTGGGCCTTAAGTACAGCAGATGAGTTATAAATGAATCTCAAACAGTAGGCAAACGAACGCTTTAAACGATCAATTCTAGAATATCTATCAAAGGGAAATTTAAAACTTTCTATAGAAACCATTGAAATTATTTTTGGCTGTTTAGTTTCAAGCTTAGTTTTCAATTCTAAGGGTGGAAATGGCCACTCTTCAATAGATTTCAACAAAAATTCGGGGCCGTGCCACCATAGATTACAGGATATGAGACTAGAGGGATTGACTCCCCTAGAAATAAAATCTGCGGGATTTTTGTTCGTGCTTATATGTCGCCAGGAAAAATTGCTGGTGAGAGATTGAATCTCTGACACCCTGTTAGCTACGAATGTTTGTAATAAACGAGGTGACGTTTGAATCCATGAAAGGGCTACAGTTGAGTCAGACCAAAGAAAAATATTATGAATATTAATCGATAAAGATTCAAGAACTTTCTTTAATAATCTGCTCAAAATCAGGGCAGAACATAGTTCAAGACGAGGTATTGTTACCCTTTTCAAAGGTGCCACCCTAGATTTGGCGCAGAGCAATTCGATTTGAACCTTTCCAAATGAATTAATGGAGCGAACGTAAATGCATGAGCCATAAGCAAGCTCAGATGTATCACAGAAACCGTGAAGTTCATTGAGGAGAGAATCATGTAACTTGACGTTACGAGGTACCTCAAGATCATTTATTTTAAGCAGTGGCTCCCGAAAGGCCATCCATTCAGTATGAATTTGTAAAGGTACTGATTCATCCCAACTTAAGTTCTCTAACCAAAATTGTTGCATTAACACTTTGGCCTTGATAATGACTTTACTTAAGAGTCCTAACGGATCAAATATACTGGCAATACTTGAAAGCATCGTGCGCTTCGTTATCACACTAGAAAAACTTCGGAAGAGATAGTATATTTAAGCGAATCGGAGCTTTGAAGCCAATGAAGACCCAAAGCTTTCGTCCCATTGTTGGAACCCAAGGTATGTGTAGTGTCCTGAGATTCAATAATTTGTTTGATGCCTTTTAGAACCAAGACTTCGTTGGATACCCATTTACGAAGAGGAAAACAACATTTAGCTAAAATGGCTACGATTTGGTTACAATGCAAAATAAGTTCAGAAATGGAATCGGAGCCAGTTAGCATATCATCCACATAGAAATCATTAGCTATAATTTTAGATGCTTTAGGATACTCATTTAAGTGTTCCTCAGAAAGTTGTATTAAACATCGAGTAGCTAAAAAACTTGCCGAAGCAGTACCATAGGTCACAGTATTCAGACAAAAAGTTTGCAAAGGTTGGGAAGGATCTGATCTCCAAAATATTTGCTGAAGGTTTCTTTGAGAAGGATCGATTAAAATTTGACGGTACATTTTTGCAATATCAGCAGATAATTATTGCAATTAAATCATTTTGAACTACTGGACCTACCATTTGTAAGTCATTCAACGAAACTCCAGATGTAGTGGGTGACGAACCATTGAATACAACTCGAAGTTTTGTAGTTAGGCTATCTTCTTTTTCCACTCCATGATGAGGAAAATAGAAATTAACTGGAGATTGGTTATTACATGGAGACATGTGACCCATAGATAAGTATTCGTTCATAAAATCAGAATATTTTTCCTTTAACATAGGATTCTTTTGAAACTTACGCTCAAGAGACATAAATTTACTTCTAGCAATAGATTTTGACTCAACTAATTGATCAAGAGAGTCCTTAAAGGAAATTGTTACGATAAACCTGCCATTTTTGTCCCTTTTATGAAATGACTGAAAATGTTCCTCGCAAGAGATTTCTTCCTTCGAACGTGGGGAAGATGCAGAAATTTCTTCTATTTCCCAAAAGCGAGATAGATCGTTTACATCAGATAAACGGGAAACATTACAGATTGTCCGGTTAGACGTAGTGTGAGCAATTGGACCAGAAACAATTCATCCTAATCTCGTTTTCTGCAAAATGGGACCAACGCGATTTAATTTTGTCTGTCCCACAAACAGCAAGTTATAAAATAGACCTGCTCCAATTAACAAATCTATCGATGAGTTAATATGAAAGTTAGGGTCAGATAGCTGAATATTAGAAGGAATTCGTAATGAAGATATATCAACATTATAACTAGGAAGTTGATCACATTTTGAGTTAGTAATTAGACAGTTGATAGAACTTTGGAACGAGGAATAGCAAGAACCAATTCGTAAATTACAATTGTATTTTAAATTCGAGGAAACTTGACCAAAGCCAGATACTGATACATTCAAACGGTTTTTTGGTATTCCCAATTTATCAAAAAATTAGAGACAATATAATTTGATTGTGAAGCACTATCCAGGAGGGCACGACATTTGTGCGCAACTCCTGCGCTGTCAAAAACATTCACTAGAACTGTTGACAACAGAACAGACTTGTATTCTGGGACATAGTTAGATAGTGTTTGAGTATTGTGTACAGTCGTGTCAGATTGAATATTCGGAGATGACTGCACTGGATTGAAATATGATGTTAAGTTATCTGAGTTGTCCGTATTGATATGCAAGAGAGAATGATGCTTTTTACCACATTTAGTACACTTTCCGTACTTACAATTTACATTAATGTGGCCTGAATGTAAACAATCGAAACATAATTTAAGCCTTTTAACATTTTCGGCCCGATCAGAAATACTTAAATGATTGAAATCGGGACACAGACTTATTTTATGATTCGATTTGCAGAAAGCACAAGAAGTTTGGGTGGCTACTAGAGCTCTTGAGGATTTCTTATCGGAACCGAATCGTTCTTTATTATTTTGTCCAAGATTTGCATAAATTTTTTCCAAAACGTCAGCCTTACCTTTTAGAAAATTAATAAGATCCTTTAAAGTTGCGTTTGAAGGTTTCTTAGATTCCCACTCCTGTGAGGCGAAGGAATCAAGTTTTTCTATTATAATAAATATAAGTAGGGTATCCCACGTATCAACTGGTTGGTCCAATGAATTAAGTGACCTTAAATTACCTTGAAGTTCATCTATTAGTTGCCTGATGCTTGATGCAGATGGCTTTGTGATTTTTGGGAGAGAAAAAAGACACTTGGTGTGATTGTATATTAACAAATCTTTGTTTGCAAATCTTTCACATAGCATTTTCCACGCGAATGAGAAATTATCCGAAGACACTGGCAAACTACTAATGACCTTTTCGGCAACACCGCTAAGAGAGGATTTCAAGTAGTGGAATTTTTGAATAGGATTTATATCTGAATTATCTAAGATTATTGACTGAAACGAATCTCTATACTCTAAACATTTCTCGTAGCTCCCGCTATATTTTACAAGTTGAAGAGTAGCTAATTTGTTGTTACAATTGACGTTAGGTCGACTAGAAGGACCTGTATGGGGTTGAACATCGTTTTCTGAATTAATGTTATGCATAACTTCACTGGGATTGGACTTTGATAGTAGCGATTGTGTTTTAGTAATCATAGAGAAATAATCTTTTTCGAATAACTCTCTTTGGGACGTTTCCTCCTCTAAATCGTTCACCTGACATTCAATTTCGGTTTGAATTTCATCGAAATTATCTAATAAATCTACAGCTTTGTTTAATCTTAATTTGATTTCCTTATATGGAATATTATAATCATCGTTGGAAATATTGGACTCTACATCTGTGATATAATTTTTAAAAATTGTCAATTTAGATTTAAGCCCTGCTCTCTTTCTCTTGTACCTCTCAACGTTAGAAACTTGACTACGATTTTCAGTTTCGGACATTGTGACTTATATTGAAGTAAAAAAGAAGAAAATAAAATATGACAATAATTCTATAACGAGAAATGTCACGTAAACTCACGTAAATGTCAGATAGTTTTGACAAACCAAATTAAATGCAGAATGGTCAAATATGAAGGATTGATATTAAAGAATTAGGTAATAAGTTAGAAAGTAACAACAAAAATTAATAACCAACTGGAAACTTAGGCGTCACAAGTGAATGATTAGACACTGTGACCTTAAAAATATCAAATAATCGATCAATAAAATAAACCAAAGAAATATGAATAAATTTTGTGACACTGGCGAATGATTAGACGCCGAAATTGTCAATTAAATAGGAAAATAAAATACAATTAAATTTTTATAACACTGGCGAATGACTAGACGCCGAAATTGTTAATTTAAATATATTCAAAGTTTAAATTCGAAAAATAACAAGTATGAGTCAATTCTTATTCAACAAGAAGGTGAAATATAAGAAAAGGAATATAAGTTCTAACCTTTTAACTTCAACGGCTAAAAGTCAGATTTTCGTTATTTTTCTTATATCCGGCTCGAAGGGCCAATGGATAAACTGGGGCTGGAGCTGGACTGTATATAGGTGTGGTTTTCTTTTTTGTGTTTCCAATGGTTAAATAAAATTATACTGATTTACATCTATTAATTGAACATGTATTATGGAAAAAGTTACAAATCAGTATATAAACAAATTTTTCTACATTAAACATTAAAATAGCTATGGCAACAACTTTAATTCTTCTTCCATTCTTCTTTAAAATTCTTTAAGGTGGGCTAAAGGAAAACTGTACACTTATTTTTTATAATATCCAGAACATTTAATTTACTAACCTACACATAATTCAATAGCGCTCCCACACCTGTATGTCTCTTTGTAAAAGGGGATAATTTGGGCCCAAATAACCTCTTCCCATACAGTAGTTCCTTACATTTATTTTTTTTATTATTTTTATTAAGCTTGTTTCTCATTTATTTCATATAACTATATATTTTATAATATTAGCTTGTTTCACTTAATTTAAATTTAAAAGTTGTGTCAGTTATTTGTTTAACATAAATTCATTAGTATTAATTTAGACTTGTTCTCATTTAAATTAAAAATAAAATCATTTCAATTCATTTAAAATTAAATCATTTAACTTGCTTCATAATTTTGAAATTTATTAAATTTTTTTAAATATTATTTAACTTTAACTTATTAATTATTTTCTTTTTACATTAAATTCGAATTAATCCCTAGTACCTAGCCCTCAGGAAGGTGCTAGTTTTACTTGTTGATATTATTAAGAACCACGAGTCAGGAAAAGAATCTTTTGCATACAGTACTTCGTTAGTTTACTTAGGAGTTTGTTGCCCGTCAACTCATTAAGAGTTTTATCAGTGGCGGTTCGTGGCTTTAGGGACAGGGTCGGCAAGATTTTTGTCTCCTCAGATAGGTATACCATCTAATTGAAAGGCTTCAATCATCATAGAAGATTTTTGATTTTTGGTTTTTTGTTTTTTTTTTATTTATTTTTTTTTGTTTTTTTTGTTTTTTTCACATTAGATTTAGATTTAGATCCTAAACATGTTTATAAATTAACTTTAGTCTATGTTGTTTGGACGTAGCAAAATGGGTTATAACATCATCGTAAAATTTATTAATTTGTTGGAGATATTTTAATAGTTTTTTTCTATTGACATTTGAGAAAAGCTTGACATACTCTTTTGTTCCATGGTGTTTCGACAATACGTTTTGGCACTTTTGAGACAAGAGAAATCCCGTTCATTTAAGAGGAAACAGTAGCGATCAACAGGTAGCAACAAACGCGTTCCAAGATTGCGGCTGTAATTTTGAATATTTTGTGGAGATATTTGGCACACTTATTCGTAATATAATAAAGAATGACGATACAGAGCCCAATTTCAGAAATATGTTAGTATGTGTAAATTACTCTATAACTAAATAAAATATTGCAAAAAGGAGCCTGTACCGCCATTAAGAAAGACAAAAAAATACACTTTCTTCAAATAAACTTTTTTATCCCGTGTAGCGTGCAAACCCGCTACTTTGTAGAATTTATTTTAATAAGACCCACTCTGCATTTAGAGGTCCTCTCAGGTAGCTGTTGATTTTCATTTGTAGCAAATATTTATTAGTCGGTCCATTTATATTCTTTTCGTGCACCCTGTATATCCATTTTCAATTCAATAATGAAATTAGTGATGCCTGATTTAAATTAGAAAAGTTATTTCCATCATCTCGAATAATATTTATTGAGAAAATATTATTGCCATTTTCATTTTAAACAGTTTAATTATTTCCAGTTTTCGTTCTTTCTAAATATTTTATTTCGAAGCAAAATTATTTATCAAGCCATTAATTTTTTGTAATTTTAAAACGTTCAACTTTGTCAATTTCAATGAGAATGTCTTTTTCGTTATCAGCTAATCCTGACCTTCAATTAATTTCTTTTACCTTTATAAATACCATGCTGGTGCCTTTCTGGCTCATTTTTATATTCTTCGCCAAGTAGGTAGCAGCGAGCGCTACAGACCTAATTGGTAAGTTGTTTTTGGGTTTTATCATTTACTTTTCCGATAATATTTTTTTTGTTAATTGACTAACTCGAATTTGCAGGATATATTTATATTTTTACGTATTCGTATTGTAAATTTGATTTATCCAATAAGAAAATAATTTTGGGGTATCTATTTACTTATTTTCCGTGAATGCTAATTCATTAGCATCAGCAGTGGTGTTAAATATCAATTATTTTCAAGTTTAATTTATTACGTTAATTTTATGGAAATATGTGGGATTAAATTAATTTATTTTTGTTCATTTATTGTATTGTATTTTTTAATTGGGGTGTTCACATTAAAACATTTGGGGTCTACTGTTTGGTTTAAAAGTCACTTCCAAGATTTTCTGTGCTGCTGGTGGGGAATATTGGGGTTTTGTTGACTTGGGTGGTGAGGGCCCTTGATAAATTTATGCTGCGGGTTGTCTACATCTTGTTTTCTCTTCTAGGCACCCAGGAGAAGGGCGTGGCCCTAGTTTTTACACCATCTGTTTTGGCCCAGAGGATATATAATGCCCCCCCAGAAAGTACAAGTAAATGGTAAATAGCAGCTCCTCAAGACCTATGGGTTCGACGAACATTTAGGCAACTCCGGAGGCAACAACCGATCCACCAGTACATCAGACCAGTACGTCAAAACCTGACGCCTCCCGAAGAAGATCATGAGGTGTGGATAACCTAGGACAGCACCGGAAGAAGCCTTCACACCACAAGTTAAGTCTTCTTTAGAATCTTATATTTGCCTGTCAGCAGAGACAGTTTTTTTTATATAAATTAACTTCATAATAACTTCACAATGATGTAGATCCTAAATTATAAAAAAAGGAGTGAGAAAATAAAGCATTTATACCGAAATTTATTCCTTTTTACTGATAGTGTACCGTATGCCTGGAGAATGCAGAGGAGTAGGATATAAGGACCCACATAAAGTCTCATGCTCGCCGTGTTGGTGTTGGTGATGTTATGTCGAATTTGTTTCTTGGTCCAATGTTGACTTTGGAGATAGGTTCGATATATCATTGTTAATATGAACACGACAAAATTGGTGCCTCAACTGGGTTCTGCTCTCTGTTTTCTTTGGTATATTTTGCACTGTTAGTATTGGGTGAATTTTGGTATATTTGTTTTAAAACCTCTCATTTCTTTTTTTTTTTTGCTTACAAGTTAATTCATAATTAGTCAGTAATTTGTCTCTTGCTGATACAACTGAATTGCATATTATGAATATTTACATTATTTTAATTTTTAATGATTTGATATTAACTCAGTAATTTATTTACTTTCATATATTGATCATAACATACGTATATGTGTTACTGGGGTTAGTTCAGTCGTTTTTTTTGCCACTAAGTGAGTTTTTCTTTTGCTGGTTGTTTTTTCTTCCCAAATTTTTCACAATGCCTTTGCCTTTCAACCCGAACCATCTTAAGTCCAGTGAGTTAGCGTACGAAATTTCAATTAGAGGTCAAGATGTCCCCAAAACTGCGGAAGAGAGAAGACAACTGTTACGTGGCCTTCTTACTCAAGAGTCTTCAAATCGAAGCACTTCTTCTATTAGCGTGGACATAGATTTTGCTGAAAATTTCAAACAAACTTCAGAGTCTGTCCAAAATATTACTGAAATTGTTCAGACTTTCGTTGGTAGCCGCAAGTCGTCACAGTATAAGACACTTATTGATCGTCTAAGTCATGTTGCCAACCGCCTGCGACGTATGGAAACAAATACGGAGCAGGAACAAAAAAGTAAAAAGGAACTCACGACGAAGTTGTCAATGTTAGAAGGGGTATTGGAGGAGAAAGTAACACCTCAGCAGGATGATATTGCAGAGGCACCAGCCTCTACACCAATTGCTTCGCCTATTAGGTTACCACAGGTAGGAGTCCCAAAATTAGTTCCTGTTTACAAATGGGATCTACAGAAGTTTACCGGTAGGGAAAATTTGGTTGGTTTCCTCGAAAAATTGAAAACATTAAAGGTTTCGCGAAACTGCTCGGATCAGGATTTGTTTTTGTCAGCATCAGACCTTTTTGAGGGACCAGCGTTTACCTGGTGGCACAACCATTTTGTGCGTGAGTCTTTCACTTCATGGGCTGATTTAGTCAGTGCCTTGAAAGAGACATATCTTCCTGTGGATTATGAAAGGAATCTCTGGGACAAAATCAGGTCGACAAAACAACAGTTTGGAGAGCCTGTTTCGCAATTTATTGCAAATTTTGAGTCACTGTTTCATCGTCTTCCCACAAAAATTCCTGAGGAGGAGATTGTGGCCGAAATTAGGCGGGGGTTATTGCCTGATTTTATAAGGGTGTTAGTTTTGCACGAAGTTTGCTCTGTAAAAGAGTTAGCTTCGCTATGTAGGAAAATTGAGGGCGCGTTAGAAATCACAGCGGATCCAGCTGCGAGTGCAAGTTTCCGGAATAGAGAGTCGAGGAATTCCAGGTTGTCATGCTGGAATTGCAGGTTACGGGGTCACTCATTTCGCCAGTGCAGACGGCCCAAAAATTTGTTTTGTGTTGGGTGTGGTAGAAGCGAAGTCTCCATTAATAGTTGCCCGAAATGTTCAAAAAACGCGAGCCCTGGTGCAAACAACGACGCTCCAGGAATGTCCCGAAATTGATGACCCATGCTAATTTTGGTATTCCGGAAAATTCCGGTGTTAATTGTACTGAGTTTTCAGGAAATAATGATTTTTACCATGTGTCGGATACATATGGTAAGGTAACTAATAATGGTGTGCATAATAATTGCAATTTTAATTTTTCGAATAATAAGAACTTTTGCGTTAATGACCAAGTCTCTGTATGTAGTGAAGTTGCTGAACATAATTTTTCAAAGTGTAACAGTTCAAATAATATTTATGGAAATTATAGTACTGATAGTATTTACACCCCGTACTCGTTTGGTAGTTCCAATTTGAATTATTTTAGGTCTGATTGTGATAATTCTCATTCTTCTAATTTTGCCGATGATGAAAAATCACAAGGTAAATGTGCTATTGTTAACTTTGGCAATGGAAGTAATAAGCGTTCTTGTAGGTTTTCTAACACTTCGACTTCCCAAAATTCTTTTTATGGTGGAAATAGTCATTTTTCCAAAAATAAACGCTCGACTAAGGTTTCTCAATTTCGAAATAATAATATGGAAAATAATTTTAAAAACGATATTCATGGTGATAAATTTTCTGCAGATATAAATTTAATTTGTTTTAGCCATAGTCGTTCTTCGAAGTATTCTTCTTCTTCCCGTCCCCTTTCGACTTGTGAAATAATCTCAGATGAATCATTATCATCACCGTCTTCTTTTTCTTCTTCTTCTCGCCCTCTTACAAATTCTAAAACAAATTTCAAGGAAAAGGACTCAATTTCTCATGCCTCCGTCTCTTCTTCTTCTTCTTTTTCTTCAATTCCAACTGCTCCTTCGGTAAACAAAAATTCTGATGAAATTTTAGGGCTACAGTTTTCTGTTGAAGAAAATTTTTCAAATCATATACATGCTTATCCATTATTGGATGTTCACGGATCTGATAACCGTCCTTACATTACGATTGCTATCCATGATGAGAATGTTTCAGCACTGATAGACAGTGGTAGCAATGCTT
The DNA here is from genome assembly GCF_917563875.1 of Diabrotica virgifera virgifera. Taxonomy (NCBI): domain Eukaryota; kingdom Metazoa; phylum Arthropoda; class Insecta; order Coleoptera; family Chrysomelidae; genus Diabrotica; species Diabrotica virgifera. The sequence goes on along the minus strand of NC_065446.1, from coordinate 154,969,812 downwards.
CTATTATTGGTTCTCCTTGTTTGTACTTACTAAAAAAATTTAACTTACAATTAAATTATGACATTTGCATTCAGTTGACTACTGCTGATGGTAGTATTCAAAATACAATTGGTTTTGTGGAATTACCAGTGAATTTGTTAGGTACTGTCCACACTTTGAAATTTTTAGTTGTTCCTTCTATTTCCCATAAGCTAATTTTAGGCATGGATTTTATTTCAAAATTTGAACTTAAGATTGATTTTGCAAAATTTTCATTTAATTCTGCTGAACTTTCCACTTGTGTAGTAAATACTATAATAGATAGGCTGAGTCTTTCTTCTTCAGTCAGCACAACTTGATTCCATGGTACAGCTTTATAAAGAAATAGCCCCTACGGATGCAATTGGTCGCACCAGTCTCTATACTCATCATATTGACACAGGTGATGCGAAACCGATAAAACAACGGCAGTACCCATTGTCTCCGGCAATGATGAAAATCCTTAATGCTGGTATCGACGAGCTGATACAACTTAAAGTCGTTCAACCTTTAAATATTCCCACTCCTTGGCTAAATCCTTTGTGCCTTGTTAAAAAGAAGGACAACACGCATAGAATTTGTTTCGATGGTAGAAAGTTAAATTCGGTGACAGTTCCAGATAGTTATCCAATGCCTCTCATTGACTCTATCATTTCTAAAGTTAGAGATGCAAAGTACATTTCTTCGATTGATTTACGTCATGCTTTTTACCAAATCCCTTTAGATGAATCGTCAAAAATTAAGACAGCTTTTGCTATTCCAAATCGCGGTGTATTTTGTTTTAATGTACTTCCTTTTGGTCTAAACAATAGTGCTCAAGCCATGTGTAGGTTAATGGACAATGTAATAGGTCCCAAATTGGATCCATATGTGTTCTATTACATTGATGACATTATAGTGGTTACTCCAGATTTCAAAACCCACATGGAGGTTCTTTCGTCCCTTTTTAGGCAACTCAAATCTGCCAATTTGACTATTAATTTTGAAAAATCCCAGTTCTGTAGGTCTTCTTTAAAGTTTCTTGGTTTTATAGTTGATGAAAATGGTCTTCGAACTGATCCCGAAAAAATCCAATCCATTCTTGAGTATCCCGTTCCTAAAACTTCTACTCAAATCCGTCGTCTCATTGGTTTGATAGGTTATTATCGTCGTTTTCTTCCCAACTTTAGTACAGTTTGTGCTCCGATTTCAGATCTTTTAAAGGGTAAAAAGAAAGGTCAACCCATTTCGTGGAATTGTCAAGCTGATGAAGCCTTTGCCAAGGTTAAAAATCTTCTAACCACTGCTCCGATTCTTGCAAGCCCAGATTTTAGCAAGAAATTTTTTCTAGCCTGTGATGCTAGCGATTTAGGTGTTGGAGGTGTACTTTTTCAAAAAGAAGATGGTTTTGAACATCCAATTGCTTATTTTAGCAAAACATTGAATAAGTGTCAACGTAAGTATAGCACTACAGAAAAAGAACTCCTTGCAATTCTTCTATCTATTGAAAAGTTCAGAGGTTATATTGAGGGTACTGAATTTACGGTGATTTCAGACCACAGTTCTCTCCAATGGCTTTTTACAATGAAAAATCCCTCCCCACGTTTGGCTAGATGGGTTATGAAATTGTCGTCACATAAATTTGATGTGGTTCATCGTAGTGGATCATTAAATATAGTGGCTGATTCCTTATCACGGATTCCTGAAACGTCTTCAAATATTGCAATTCTTAATTTAAATAGCTTAAAGGCAGATGCTTGGTATAGTTCATTATTAAATAAAATTATTAGTAATCCCGACTTGTATCCTTCGTTTAAAGTGCAAGATAATATTATTTACAAACATGTTTTTTCAAACTCTAAGTTCTCAGATTCTTCTCCGGAATGGAAAATTTTTGTTCCCACATCTCACAGGAAAGATATTCTCAGAATGTATCATGATGAGCCTACAGCTGCACACTTAGGCATTTCTAAAACCTTAGCTAGAGTTTCTGAACTGTACTACTGGCCTAAAATGAGAGCTTATGTCATCAGGTATATTTCTAAATGCAAAACTTGTTGCCAGTCGAAGTCTTCTAATCTTTCGCCTGCTGGGAAAATTGGAAAATATCGAGACATTAATTTCCCGTTTCAATTTTTGTCTGCTGACTTGTTAGGACCGTATCCAAGGTCGAAAAATGGTAACCGATACCTTTTAGTGGTTGTAGATTGGTTTACCAAGTTTGTATTTGTACATCCCATGTCTTCAGCAACATCTAAGGGTATTGTCAAGTTCATAGAAAACCAAGTTTTTCTCATTTTTGGCGTCCCTCAAATTTTTGCAGTTGACAATGGTCCACAATTTATTTCCAAAGACTTTAAAGACCTAATGTCCAAATATAATGTTCAAAAGATCTGGTATAACGCTAGGTATTTTCCTGAGATAAATCCTACTGAAAGGGTAAATAAAACCATTGTTACAGCTATTCGTTCTTTTATCCATGATGATCACAAAGAATGGGATAAAGAAATATTCAAAATAGCCCAGGCAATCCGTCTTGCCAAACATGAAGTTACGAAGTTTTCTCCATCTTTTCTGACCTTCGCCAGAAACATCCCTACTGACGGATCCTTTTTTGGTATCATTGAGGAAAGAGCGGATAATACTTTAAAAATTAACAACGAGTTATTTACTCCTAGGCCTGCCGACGAGTTGTCTCCTCTCTTTTCGGAGGTTCAGAAAAGGTTACGTCAGGCTCATGTCGAAAATTCTAAGCGTTACAATCTCCGGAAAAGAGATGTACAATTTCATGTAGGTGATAGAGTTTGGAAAAAGAATTTTGTTCAGTCTAAAGCTATTGACAATTTCTCAGCTAAGTTAGCTCCTAAATTTGTACCTTGTATTATAAATAAAGTGATTTCTCCATTAGTCTACAACCTTAAAGATGTTAATGGTGTAGATCTTGGAAACTTTCATGTGAGAGATATCAAGTTAGATGTTACCAACTCTGATGATGATAGTTCGGTAACTTAACTTTTTGTGTGAATTAACATTTTGCCAATTACTCTGTGTTTCTTTGATTTCATCAATCTTGCTTGAAATTATAAATTTGTATTTAGTTTGATTTGTTCTCGTAGTTGCATTTTCTTGTAGTTTTCGCCTAGTAGGTACTTTGATATTCAGTATACACTTGGATAGTTTTGATTAGTACCCATATAAGCATAGCTTACATGCTATTATGCTTTAGTTTTTTTTAAATTATGGCCATTTTAGTTTAATATATATTTTACGCTTTTGTTGACGGTTATGTTTAACTCGCGGTATTTTTAGTGGTTGTTTTTTCCACTAAATAATTTTTTTCGCTGTGCTTAGGCCAGTGATGTGTTGTTGCGTAAAATTTTTTTTTCTCTTTCTTTCTGAAACTCAAATGTTATTATGCTATACTCGATTGAGAACTCTGAGTGTAATTTCATGGCGTTTTGGAGTTACTTTTGTTGGTTTTTGCTAAAACTATACACCCTCTTGCGTATTATTCTTTTGGATTTTCAGTGCATTATGCTATAGTTTTCTTCTTGCGTAATCACGTTTACTCCTTAGAGGAATTAATATGCTTTAAATTTTTTTGCGAATTTTTGTATACTTGTAATCTTGCTTACTACTTTTTCATTTTCATCTAAATGCTGGCGCCTGGCTTCTTGTTGATACTAGTTTTGTCTCTAGAATTTATGAGCTTTATCCACTTTGTTTGCTTTCCATCTGGACACCAAAACTAAAATATTTTTTTTAATATTTTTAAATAACAAAACGTACTCATCAAGACATATATTTCAGAGCGAGGTTTGCTAAATCGGTAATTTGTTGATTTCATTATTGTTTTTGTTCTCTCACGTGTTTAGTGTTAGATATTCCAATTTTTGACATGATTAGAAATAAGTTCTAAACTTATAAATTTAATACAATATTCTGTACTGGTATTATAATGGGTACCAGTTTATTTATATTTATATATGCTTACCTTTACCAGTTCAGTTAGTTTTGAATTTTAAGCTTACCTACTGTGTATGATAATATCTTTTGATGTAAATATTGATCAAAAGAATAAATTTTAGGATTTCTGTAGAGAATCCTTAGATTTTTGACGGTTGTGACAGTTTATATTATAAAAAGTGGTCGTTGGACACTTTTATTTGATGTATCCTTGTTAGGAACATTAATTTACCCTTGAGGGTGGACTAAAATGCTACCATATAGCATAAATGGATACTATATGTATCATTTATGTTTCCCTGAGGCTTTAGTCTATGGACTAAATAGGCCTGTTCTTTAAATAGAGTAAGATAGAGAACTTACCTATTTAAATTATGTTACTTACTCATTTGAATATTATTTGGAAATTTGCCATTATATAGTAATGATGGTCAAATTTCTTTTTTAGAGTCGTGTTGCTTTAGTGCATGGTGAAAATATATATATATTTTTTTTAATAATTGTATGGTAATTCTACATCGCGTTAGGTTAGCGATAGATACATATACTTATGTAGTGAATATTAGTTAAATATTTTGATTTTTTTTGGGTTTACTATTGCAATTTATACTATATTATATGTTCTCTTGTATTTGCTTATTGGTGAATCATGTTACATTTTTTTTACATAACTTGATATTGCTGCAAATAAGTAGTGTATTTGAAAGATAGAGTTAGTCGTGATTTTTTTTCTTCTTTTTGTTAATTTTATATGATTATATAAGAATTTTGAATCTTCTTCTAATATATTACTTCATTTTTTTTGTTCTCTTTCTTCCTCCATTGATGTTGTTTTCACTTACTTTGCTTTCTTCTTTCCTTATTTTCTTCCGTCTTTTTATTTGTTATATTAAAAAATTTCCAACACTTGAAATTTTTTTTCGAGATGGGGGGTGTGTAGCGTGCAAACCCGCTACTTTGTAGAATTTATTTTAATAAGACCCACTCTGCATTTAGAGGTCCTCTCAGGTAGCTGTTGATTTTCATTTGTAGCAAATATTTATTAGTCGGTCCATTTATATTCTTTTCGTGCACCCTGTATATCCATTTTCAATTCAATAATGAAATTAGTGATGCCTGATTTAAATTAGAAAAGTTATTTCCATCATCTCGAATAATATTTATTGAGAAAATATTATTGCCATTTTCATTTTAAACAGTTTAATTATTTCCAGTTTTCGTTCTTTCTAAATATTTTATTTCGAAGCAAAATTATTTATCAAGCCATTAATTTTTTGTAATTTTAAAACGTTCAACTTTGTCAATTTCAATGAGAATGTCTTTTTCGTTATCAGCTAATCCTGACCTTCAATTAATTTCTTTTACCTTTATAAATACCATGCTGGTGCCTTTCTGGCTCATTTTTATATTCTTCGCCAAGTAGGTAGCAGCGAGCGCTACAGACCTAACTGGTAAGTTGTTTTTGGGTTTTATCATTTACTTTTCCGATAATATTTTTTTTGTTAATTGACTAACTCGAATTTGCAGGATATATTTATATTTTTACGTATTCGTATTGTAAATTTGATTTATCCAATAAGAAAATAATTTTGGGGTATCTATTTACTTATTTTCCGTGAATGCTAATTCATTAGCATCAGCAGTGGTGTTAAATATCAATTATTTTCAAGTTTAATTTATTACGTTAATTTTATAGAAATATGTGGGATTAAATTAATTTATTTTTGTTCATTTATTGTATTGTATTTTTTAATTGGGGTGTTCACATTAAAACATTTGGGGTCTACTGTTTGGTTTAAAAGTCACTTCCAAGATTTTCTGTGCTGCTGGTGGGGAATATTGGGGTTTTGTTGACTTGGGTGGTGAGGGCCCTTGATAAATTTATGCTGCGGGTTGTCTACATCTTGTTTTCTCTTCTAGGCACCCAGGAGAAGGGCGTGGCCCTAGTTTTTACACCATCTGTTTTGGCCCAGAGGATATATAATGCCCCCCCAGAAAGTACAAGTAAATGGTAAATAGCAGCTCCTCAAGACCCATGGGTTCGACGAACATTTAGACAACTCCGGAGGCAACAACCGATCCACCAGTACATCAGACCAGTACATCAAAACCTGACGCCTCCCGAAGAAGATCATGAGGTGTGGATAACCTAGGACAGCACCGGAAGAAGCCTTCACACCACAAGTTAAGTCTTCTTTAGAATCTTATATTTGCCTGTCAGCAGAGACAGTTTTTTTTATATAAATTAACTTCATAATAACTTCACAATGATGTAGATCCTAAATTATAAAAAAAGGAGTGAGAAAATAAAGCATTTATACCGAAATTTATTCCTTTTTACTGATAGTGTACCGTATGCCTGGAGAATGCAGAGGAGTAGGATATAAGGACCCACATAAAGTCTCATGCTCGCCGTGTTGGTGTTGGTGATGTTATGTCGAATTTGTTTCTTGGTCCAATGTTGACTTTGGAGATAGGTTCGATATATCATTGTTAATATGAACACGACACCCGTGCCTAGACTTTGTGTCACATTGAAACTACCAAAAATCGTTTTTTTTAACAATAAATCGAACGTCACTGACTTCGCAACATTTCGCCCCTATCTGTATAAAAATTATTGTTTTTGATAGTATAAACGTCACTGTCAGTGTCGAATCACCAACGCACTGTTGCCTCACTTTTGAAAGTTCGTAGAACTTTCGGAATATTGGACCGCATTTTTGTTGCTACCTGTTGATCGCTACTGTATCACCTTAAGGCAAAAGTTGGTAGCAATGAGAGAATTCATGATAATAATTTATTAATTTCGGGAACAGTTTGTTGCAATGAATTGCAGTATATAAAATTATACATATTTTGTAACTTATCCCATCTTGCGAAAATATTTGGATCAGCATATAAAACTTTTAATTCATTTATTTAGTTGTCTATTTGATTAAAGAGTGATGCATAGTTTTAATACACTTGTCTAATAGATACTTTGAAAATTCTTTGGCGTAACTTTTAAATTTTTGCAAAGCTTCAAAATTTTGCAAATCTTCAAAATTTGAAAAAAAGGAATATCTATTTGCACAAATAATAATAGTATCAAAAATTTCAAAATATACTTGTTTTTCGAGATCTGTGTCATACTTTTGTATTTTTTGGGGGTGTTCGGAAATATCAAGCGAATCCAAAACGTCACTGCGTATATTATATTGAAAATTACTATCTCTGAGATTTTTTACCAGCTTTGTTATTCTATTTTTGGAATAAATAATGTCAGTTGACTGATTTTCAACAACATTGAATATCACATCAGTTTGGGTAAACACTTTCTTAAAAATATGTAAAAAAAATATTAAAAGAATAATCATTTAGTAAAGTTTTCAAACCGATTGTTTCACGAATCGAGATAATATCATCACTTGCAAAATTGTCGCCTTTTTTAATAAAATAAAATTAAAAACTTCCAAAAGCTGTTTACGAAAATCTGCTACAGTGAAAACTAACCGAGATTTAAAATTCCAAAAGCTACTTTATTTCATAATTAATTTCATCCCGAGCGCACTTTAGATTTACGTGGCTTGCCTGCTGCTGTGTCTACCTATCACCGATCGGCAGATTGTTTATGTGCCGGACCCTGCCATTCAAATACGGGTGAAATTATTGTGAAATGTATAATTGGTTGTCTAATATTCCACAGCGCAGCGCTTCAAATCGTAGATCTAGGGACGGCTTGCCGTCGAAGCGAAGCTGATCTTATAAAAAAGAATTCATACAATCGCAATCGGATGCACGGCTGGGATTAATAATTTGAAAAGTTTCTTACGCGTAGGGATCACGTAACGTATCGGATTGATCGAATTCTTTTAAAAACAATGAATTAAATTTAGTCTGTATTATCTCACAGATTTTTTTTATTTTACAGAAACAAATATCATCAACTCTGGATTAAATTAAATATTTAGAAAATCTACAATGTGTCCATAATGTGTGGGTCGGCACTGCCGACCCTGACCGGCCGCCACTGAGTTTTATATATTTATTATTTATATTATTGAGGTATTTTTACTATTCATTTTTCTATAGGATTTAACGTTGCTGTACGTATTGCAATCGTACAATTATTTGGTGAAGGTTGTTATTTAACCTAGATGTAAGTTGGGGGTACGTTCCATATAAAAGCTACTCCAGCACTAATGTAACCATAGTTTTATATTTATATTCAGATAGTTAATTATTTCGAATTGTCATTTTAGAATCACATAGTTTCACTTATCGTAACTCAGAGGTTGTCAATAATCTAGGTAGTTCTATTTAATAAATAGTTATGTGTTTTGTATATCAATTATTTTTTTTCTTTTCCCTCATTTTTGAATTTATTGATTTAATATATTGAATATTTTACATCAGTGTAAGATACCTGGGAGGTTGGTCAATTCCGATCTTCTGGCGCCCGCAACTTATTCTATGTTATTTATCCCCTGTAGTCTTCTATTTTTATTATATTATTATATTTATTCTATCTATTTTCTAAGCATCTATTTTTATCTTCATATTTCCCTTTCTAGTCATCATCTCTATCTATTTTGATCTACTGTCTTCGACAGGCATGAAAATTGGCCGTATCCATCCTTGAGTGTCAAGTTGTCGTTCACTTGCATATCTATCTAGCCTAACTCCATTCAGTGCGCATCTGTCTATTCATCTATATATTATTTGTTCATCACTCATTTCATCTTATCATTTCCATTCCCCATACAAATACTACTGCAAAGTAGTATTTTGTTACACAACACAACAATAAAATATATTTCATGAAGAAGTTTTTTGCAAAATTTTAAGTTAAAATATCCAATAGAAAAAAAGTCATGCTACTTCATAGACAAGCGGCACACCCCAAAAAACGCTTAAATCTCGAGATCCTGACCACGGTGTGGTGAATGGCTAATTTTGATCATACTTTATGATTTTGATATCAAAAATCGTTTTTTTTGCTCTTCTTAAAAATTTTGCATTTTGCGGTTGCTTCATTCTTCTTCTGAACCGGCGAATTTGTCCTCAAACAACTTCTTGGGCCTTTTCTATATATGCTTAGGGTTATAAGTTTTATAGTGGGGAAAAAGGTCAAAAGCAGATTAATAATAGCATAGGAATGTTAAAATTATAATAAATTGTATGCATACAAATATATATAGATAGAAAAGTAAGCCTAACTTTTGTTTTTATTGTATCCCTATGAGCATTCGAGAATCAGGTCAAGTTTGGAGCGTTGTAAAACCTATATAAATAAATAGAAACTAATAGAAACAAACTTGTAGAAAATTTTATTTTCTACATTTTATGTTTTATTAGATTTTTTGTAGGGTTGGTAGTTTATGAGATATAGCTCGAAACCCCTTTACACCCCGTTTCCAAGATGGTGGCCGGGGGACAAGGGTGGCGACCCCAAAAACTTGAACTTAAGCTTCTACTAATCCCTCCTACACATTAAAGAAATAAAATTGACTCCTCTAACAAATGCAAGGTATGGCTTAAAAATTGTAACATTTTAATGGAGTATTACAATTATATCAAAATTGTTCGTTATGTATCTTCGCCACCGTCAGTAGGTGCCTCATTCAGGTGGCTGTTTTTAGTGTTGAAGTTTGAGTCTTCAATGTCAAGTGATTATGCAATTATCAGCAAATTTTGTCTCAGAGACCTATGTTTGATGTGACATAATCGATGAAAAAAATAGAAAATATAACGAAAGAACCTGTGCTGGTAATTTAGTAACCCAATTGCCAGAAGTAAAAAGTGAAGCTAGGTACAAAAAAACAGCAGGGGAAAAATTGAGTTTGTTTTTCACAAATGAGATGTAATATAATTGTTTTTATTTTCTTTGGCATTTTACTAATGTTTAAGAGACTTAATAAATTAAAAATATGGATCATTATGGTTTAATTTCACTCCTTCAAGGAGTAAACGCAACCCTACGCTTGAAAGTGTGTCGATGGAAAAAATGTGAAAAGTGAAAACTTCTTTAGGAAGGTTGTGCGATTTTTGGATAGGGGAAAAGTATTGAATTCGCGACCATCATCACGACAGTCTTCGCGACCGTCATTGCGACCGTCATTGCGACCGTCTTCGCGACCGTCATTGCGACCGTCATCGCTTATGTGTATGTATATATAAATTGTGTGTAGAGGTATTTAAAGTTAAAATAAATCCAAAACCTATTTTAGGATGAGGAAAAAGGATAGATTTCGCGACCATCATAGCGACCGTCATCGTTTCGGCGAAATAAATTTTGTACATATATAGGTATATTATGTGTATGTATATATAAATTGTATAGAAGTATTTAAATTTAAAATAAATGTAAAACCTATTTTAGGACGGGGAAAAAGGATTTATTTCGCGTATTTATATATACGTATCTATATTATGTGTATGTGTTCATAAATTGTATAGAAGTATTTAAATTTAAAATAAATGTAAAACCTATTTTTGGATGGGGGAAAAGGATTTATTTCGCGACCGTCATCTCTTCGGCGAAATAAATTTTGTACGTATATTTATTATGTATATGTATATAAATTGTGTAGAAGTATTTAAATTTAAAATAAATGAAAAATCTATTTTGGGATGGGCAAAAAGGATTGATTTCGCGACCGTCATCGCTTTGACGAAATAAATTTTGTACGTACGTTATAATCTACGTATAACAATAGTAATATTATTAAAGTGAAAACTTCTTTAGGAACGTTGTGCACTTTTTAAATGGGGAAAAATAATTGAAGTAGCGACCGTCACTGCTTCAACGAAACACATTTTTGGAGTAAACACTTATTTAAGGACATTGTGCACTTTTTAGATGGGGAAAAAGTATTTAATTAGCGACCGTCATCGCCTTGGCGAAATCAATTTTTGAAGTGAAAAGTTTTTAGGGACGTTGTGCACTTTTTAGATGGGGATAAAGTATTAAATTAGCGACCGTCATTGCTTCGACAAAATAAAATTTTTAAGTGAAAACTTCTTTAGGGACCTTGTGCACTTTTTAGATGGGGAAAAAGTGTTGAATTAGCGACTGTCATCGCTTCGGGGAAATACATTTTTGAAGTGAACACTTCTGTAGAAACGTTGTACCCCTTTTAGATGGCGAAAAATATTGAATTAGCGACCGTCATCCCACCCGTCATTGCTTCGACGAAATAATGTTTTGAAGAAGTGAAAACTTCTTGAGGGACGTTTTGCCCTTTTTAGATGGGAAAAAAGTATTGAATTAACGACCGTGATTGAAATAAATTTTTTAATCGAAAACTTTTTTAGGGACCTTATACACTTTTTAGATGGGGAAAAAGTGTTGAACTAGCGACCGTCACCGCTTCGGCGAAATAAATTTTTGAAATGAAAACTTCTTTAGGCACGCTGTGCACTTTTTGGATGGGGAAGAAATGATGAAGGGTCATCATTCCATACATTTCTGGACAACTATATACACGTGTTTCGGCCTAATTGGACCTTGGCAGTGTTAGTTGTAGCCTTGCGATATGCGGGTCTTCTAATAATATGACCAAAAATGGTAACATTGCCCCTGTAGTGATCCATTTACAAGTTAACATATAACTTTTTTAACTTGCTACACTATACTGATGAGGTCCAATTAGGCCGAAACACGTGTATATATTTGCCCATATAGTTGCCCAGAAATCCTTTTATATCCTTTTATATATTTCCATTTAAATTCACATTCACCTAACGAGTATTAGCCAATAATTTTGCTTATATATTTATGTTTGCACTCGATTATTCAACATAATTTTATTATGATGATTCCTCAGATTTTAAGACAATTTAGCCCAATTCACTTAGTTCGAAAATGCTTCCTAATGGAGCTAGAGCTATTTGAAGATGGCGTCTGGTAATTAGTTTTTCTTAAATACTTCCGGAACGCTTCTATTTAGAAAAACAAAAATTGGTATGCATATTTATCTTCCAGATATAAATTGATTACATCCATTGCAAATTTCTAGTACCGGTCATAGGCGTCCGTTTTGGGTAGGGCAACGGTTACTTTATCGCATAACTTTTTTGTCTTTAAATTTTAAGTATTTTTGACTCTGGATTGTTAAATTGTGAGGTATTCTTGTATTAAACGACACTCTTGTTTAAGTCGATAGGATACCTCGTTTTCTAGAAAAATTTATTTAAAAATTTTTCGTTTTTTAAATTTCAAAAAAAAATAAAAAAAAACTATTTAGAAAAATGAAAACTTGTACGTTCAATTATATTCCAGAGATGAATCGATTTCATTAATTGCGAATTTCTAGCATCGGTCATACCTATGCGTCGGTTTTGTGTAGGTCAACGGTTATTTTATCGCATAACTTATTTGTCTTTAATTTTTATGCATTTTTGACACTAGATTATTAAATTGTGGGGTATTCTAGTAGTAAAAGTTCCTCTTGCTTCAAGTTGGTAAAATACACCGTTTTTTTTTCAAAATTTTTTTCAATTGTTTTTCAAATTCAATAGACGAAAAATTTTCAAATCGATTTTTCTAGAAAACGGTGTGTCCTACCGACTTAAGTCAAGAGTATCTATTAGTACTAGCATACCTCAGAATTTAATAACCCAAAGTGAAAGAAGCTTAAAATATAAAGTTAAAAAAGTTATGCGATAAAATAACCGTTACTCTACCCAAAACGGACGCCTATGACCGGTACTATAAATTCGCAATAGATGGAATCGATTTATCTCTGGAAGATAAATATGCGTACAAATTTTTGTTTTTCTAAGTAGAAGCGTTCTGGAGGTATTTAAGAAAAACTAGTTACAAGACGCCATTTTCAAAGAGCTCTAGCTCCCTCAGGAGAAGCATTTTCGGACTGAGTGAATTTTGTTAAATGGTCTTAAAATTACCTGAGGAATCTTCTGTCTTCGTTTGTCGGTAGAGTTTCTGGACACCCTCTATAATATAGCTATAGAACTTCTTTTTGGATGGGGAAAAAGCATTGAGATCGTAATTTACACACTATAAGATAAGAAGTTTTCACTTCTGTCGGCACTCCCATGAGTGCTTTAATTTTTTTTATGTCTGTCTCTGACACCGATGTTAGCTTTAATGTCTAGAAAACCTATGTTAGTTCCGGAAGGTTAAAGAACGCCTCAGCGTGTTTACATTCAACTTTCAAAAAGGCGCGTGTTCTAAAGTTACCATGGCAACATCAACAGTTTTAAATATTGATCTGACCTGACAGGAGTAAGTACATACCTTGTACCGTCAAATAAATAAAATAGGAATAAAATATTGCTAACAGATATTTAAAAAATTTTATTCATATATTTGAAAATCTTAATCTTTTAAATGAATGTAAAAAGTACAATTGGTATTGATTGAAATATTTATACTTCTAAAGTTTAAGTTTTTCAACCTAATAAAAATATTTTTAAAATAAAATATTTTTAAAAGAGTTTTAATTGAAAAACTTATTGGACCATTTTCCTGGTGACACCTCCAAGGCTTCTACAATATGCAAGCCAAATGGATGCTGCAGTGAAGACAATAAGGAAGGAATTCTACACTATGCAATTCACAACCCCCGTCTGCAGCTTGGTAAAGTTCCAACGGAAAATGGACCTAGTTATTCTATAGGAGTAATACTAATATAAAATAAAAATGTATACCATTTTTATTCAGTTGCAATGCGAAACCAAAACTGTCTTAATTTTTACTTAGGTTAGAGAGCGCGGCCAGCACTCTTATCGACGATTTCACCTCTTATTAGAGGCTCTTCAGAGAATGCATAGGCTGCTATCTCTCTCTAACCTAAGTAAAAATTAAGACAGTTTTGGTTTCGCATTGCAACTGAATAAAAATAGTATACATTTGTAATTTAAATGTTTTTTATATCAAATGAATACTATTGACATTTCCTGGAGCCAATGAGGTTGTTCTTCCATTAGTGGCAATGGCACTCCCAATAATGTTTGAAACATTCTTCTTCCCTACCTAATACTCTTTTTAATGTAACCAGTCGCCACAGCAGCCGATTTTCATCCTACTTGTCGTTGGATTTGATCTATTTAATCCAGAAAGCCATTGCGCATCCGCTAGGAAAAATATTCTAATTCGGATTTTTTTCACAATCTTACTCAAAAAGGACTCCTTTTAACAAATTTGCATGTTGCCAGGACCAAAAGGTGGTCAAAAATTTTTTAAATGTTTTTTTTTTGTTTTTTTCCTAAAATTATTTTTTTGCACGGAAGAAAGTTTTTTTTAGGTTTTTTGGATCATTCCAAACAGAAAAGGTCTTTAGTGACTTTTCTCTAAAAATGATAGGTTTTGACATATAAGCGATTAAAAATTGAGAAATTGCGAAATCGGCCATTTTTAACCCTCAAAAACTATGTGAAAAACTGAAAATTTAAATGTTGCCCAAGTAGGTAGATACTCTTTAAACATCGATTGATAAAATCCCGAAGAGTTTTTTGCAATACAATATTCAAACTCCTTTGTTTTTTAATTTCTAATCACGCGTGCGCGACACCGTTACATGTGTATACAGTATGGTGCAAATGAAAGGAATAAATTCGTTATTTCGTAAACCGGCGACTTTAAGGAAAAAATCCGAAACAGGTCGATTTTTATTTTTAAGTTATGATATTGTGGCATATATGGTATACTAGTGATGTCATCCGTCTGGGCGTGATGACGTAATCGATGATTTTTTTAAATGAGAATAGGGGTCGTGTGGTAGCTCATCTAAAAGGTTCTTCAATTCTCTATTTAGTAGTATAAACATTTATATAATTATTTATACAGGGTATCCAAAAAATTTTTATTAAATTAAATTATTTGACAAAAAAAGAAGTAGGACACCCTGTATAAATAATTATATAAACGTTTATATTACTGAATAGAAAATTGAAGACCCTTTCAAATGAGCTAGCACACGACCCCTATTCTTATTTAAAAAAATAATCGATTACGTCATCACGCCCAGATGGATGACGTCATTAGTATACCATATATGCCACAATATCATAACTTAAAAATAAAAATCGACCTGTTTCGGGATTTTTCCTTAAAGTCGCCGGTTTACGAAATGACGAATTTATTCCTTTCATTTGTACCATACTGTCGATGGAAAATAGTGTCGCGCACGCTTGATTAGAAATTAAAAAACAAAGGAGTTTTGAATATTGTATTGCAAAAAACTCTTCGGGATTTCATCAACCGATGTTTAAAGAATATCTACCTACTTTGGCAACATTTAAATTTTCAGCTTTTCACATAGTGTTTGAGGGTTAAAAATGGCCGATTTCGCAATTTTTCAATTTTTAATCGCTTATATGTCAAAAACTATCATTTTTAGAGAAAAGTCACTAAAGACCTTTTCTGTTTGGAATGATCCAAAAAACCAAAAAAAAACTTTTTTCCATGCAAAAAAAATAATTTTAGGAAAAAAACAAAAAAAAAACGTTTAGAAAATTTTTGACCACCTTTTGGTCCTGGCAACATGCAAATTTGTTAAAAGGAATCCTTTTTGAGTAAGATTGTGCAAAAAATCCGAATTAGAATATTTTTCCTAGCGGATGCGCAGTGGCTTTCTGGACTAATTGTCATGCCGCTATTCGCCATAAATATAGCGAACGTACGTCGAAACGCATGTTCCATGCATTTCTCGTCCAACCTATCTTCCAATTTTAGATAACGTGCAATTTACAAGGGATATGGTTCGACTGTATTATTACCAACTACTTGATTAGTGCACTTCCTTTATCATACCGTAAGAAAAAACTCGATCTGTACTTACATTTTTGGAGCGTAGTACTAAATACTTCTTCACCAAACGTACATAATCAATTGCATCGCTATCAGCAACTGTAAAACGTCGAACTATCACAGTGTTAGATAGTTGGATAGTTATACGTAATACGCTTTCTTCTTCCTTGATGTCATGTAAGCGTAAAACGCTCAATTCACATCTTCTGCAAGAGGCAAACGTAGCGCAAATGGCTGCCACCTTCAAAAATAAATACACAATGTCCGGTGCATCTGTAAAAAAACTTCCGCAAATTGTCTTCATTGAATACATACGCCTTCTTGGTTATACTCAATCCTTCGACCCCTTTGTTTATCCTCAACATACTTCTCAATTTCATGTGGACAACGCTTTGTTGACGGCTTGTACTGTTCCGATATTTTCTGAAGGTAAGCAAGCACAACTCGTTTATTTGTATCTGTTACCTTTTGCTCTTCCATCCATTTAATGAACTTGTCGTATTCTTTTTTATATAAGCGTCTTCCGATTTTTGCGGTATTAATTGCGATTCTGCTTTATTAAGTAATCAATGTTAGAACACACATTTTTAGGCAAAATACAACCAGTAATAACAATTAATCTTGTGTGACAGATAGTCCAGAAAGCCACTGCGCATCCGCTGGGAAAAATATTCTAATTCGGATTTTTTGCACAATCTTACTCAAAATGGACTCCTTTTAACAAATTTGCATGTTGCCAGGACCAAAAGTTGGTCAAAAATTTTGTAAACGTTTTTTTTTTGTTTTTTTCCTAAACTTATTTTTTTTGCATGGAAAAAAGTTTTTTTAGGTTTTTTGGATCATTCCAAACAGAAAAGGTCTTTAGTGACTTTTCTCTAAAAATGATAGTTTTTGACATATAAGCGATTAAAAATTGAAAAATTGCGAAATCGGCCATTTTTAACCCTCAAGAACTATGTGAAAAACTGACAATTTGAATGTTGACAAGGTAGATAGATATTCTTTAAACATCGATTGATGAAATCCCGAAGAGTTTTTTGCAATACAATATTCAAAACTCCTTTGTTTTTTAATTGCTAATCAAGCGTGCTCGACACTATTTTCCACCGACAGTATGGTGCAAATGAAAGGAATAAATTCGTTATTTCGTAAACCGGCGACTTTAAGAAAAAATCCCGAAACAGGTCGATTTTTATTTTTAAGTTGTGATATTGTGGTATACGTGGTATACTAGTGATGTCATCCATCTGGACGTGATGACGTAATCGATGATTTTTTTAAATGAGAATAGGGGTCGCGTGCTAGCTCATTTGAAAGGTTCTTCAATTCTCTATTCAGTAATATAAACATTTACATAATTATTTATACAGGGTGTCCAAAAAATTTTTATTAAATTAAATTATTTGAAAAAAAAAGAAGTAGAAGGACACCCTGTATAAATAATTATGTAAATGTTTACATTACTGAATAGAGAATTGAAGAACCTTTCAAATGAGCTACCACACGACCCCTATTCTCATTTAAAAAAATCATCGATTACGTCATCACGCCCAGACGGATAACGTCACTAGTATATCATATATGCCACAATATCACAACTTATAAATAAAGATCGACCTGTTTCGGGATTTTTCCTTAAAGCCGCAGGTTTACGAAATAACGAATTTATTCCTTTCATTTGCACCATACTGTCGGTGGAAAATAGTGTCGCGCACGCTTTATAAGCAATTAAAAAACAAAGGAGTTTTGAATATTATATTGCAAAAACCTCTTCGGGATTTCATCAATCGATGTTTAAAGAATATCTACCTACCTTGACAACATTCAAATTTTGAGTTGTTCACATAGTTTTTGAGGGTTAAAAATGGCCGATTTCGCAATTTTTCAATTTTTAATCGCTTATATGTCAAAAACTATCATTTTTAGAGAAAAGTCACTAAAGACCTTTTCTGTTTGAAATGATCCAAAAAACCTAAAAAAACTTTTTTCCATGCAAAAAAATAATTTTAGGAAAAAAACAAAAAAAAAAACATTTAAAAAATTTTTGACCACCTTTTGGTCCTGGCAACATGCAAATTTGTTAAAAGGAGTCCTTTTTGAGTAAGATTGTGCAAAAAATCCGAATTAGAATATTTTTCCTAGCGAATGCGCAGTGGCTTTCTGGACTAAGAGTACAAATTAATTTTTGATTTTCTCATTTCCATAACAACGAAAGGTATACTGATGCACATCACAAATTCAACCATTTTACATTATTAGCTTTTATTTTAATTTTTTGTAGTAATAATACATGATTTCAAAGTGTACCAATAAAAATCCACAAGGAAAAAGTTTTCCTGTAGTTGGCTGTATACCATGTGATACAAAAAACAGTAAATCCTGTATAAAAGGTATATTTAAAAACCCTCAAAAGGGCCACATCAAATTCACATAACTAGTTTTCGACTGGTTTACCAGTCATCATCAGTGCAGTATTATTATTATTATTAGTGCTTACGTGCAATGTACATGCTAACCACCAAGATAGTATTATACAAAAATATGTGGGTCAAAGCCCAGTAAAAGTAGTCCGTCAAGGAAATATAGGTATAAAATGCTACCTTAAGCCCGGATGTTTAAAATATTATCTAATTTGCCCTAGGTAACATCTGAGATCTAGATACGACTTGTTCACATGTTGTACAAGTGAACATGACTTGTTCACTTGCCGTCTCACTTCCAACATGTGAACAAGTCATATCTAGATCTCAGATGTTACCTAGGGCAAATTACATAATATTTTAAACATCCAGGCTTAAGGTAGCATTTTATACCTATATTTCCTTGACGGACTACTTTTACTGGGCTTTGACCCACATATTTGTGTATAATACTATCTTGGTGGTTAGCATGTACATTGCACGTAAGCACTGATGATGACTGGTAAACCATTCGAAAACTAGTTATGTGAATTTGATGTGGCCTTTTGAGGGTTTTTTAAATATACCTTTTATACAGGATTTACTGTTTTTTGTACCAATAAAGTTTTCGTGGATAACTAATCTTTAAAAAACTTGCTCTGTTTCGAGCACTCCGGCTGCAGCGTCGTGTTCGAAAAATCGCGTGTGTTTTAAAGAATTAATTTAAATATCCACTTACATTTTAATATACCATTTATTATTTTACCAATGTATGCCTCCTATTATCAAGTAGCTGAACCTATGTCATTAAGAAGAAATATATCACAGTATTTCGTTATTAGTTTTGTGTTAATATTTGGTGTAATATAAGGTACCTATCTACAGGGTGTAACAAAAATACAGGTCATAAATTATATCACATATTCTGGGACCAAAAATAGTTCGAATGGATCTAACTTATAGTCCTTTTCATGACCATTTTTCAGTACGTAACAGTTTTTCGATTTCTCTCTAACGCATTAAATTGTAAGTGACAGAAAAAAAAGGCACGTCGGTGATTACTTTGGTAATTATTCTAGTTCGGTGATTATTCTAGTTGTCGATAGATGGCGCCATAATCAAAAAAGAATTATTTATTAAATAAAATAATAATATTATCAATATAATCTGTACAATTTATAAGACTATACAAATCAAAGAGAATACCATTTCATAAATGCAATAGACACAATTGATTTGTTTTTATTCCAAATTGAAAATAAAATTTGACAACTGTCAAATTTAAGTAAAATGTCATGTTAGAATAAATGTCATAAATGTGTATTATCATGGACTTACCTTTTTTTTCTATAATTTGTGACGCACTGAAAAATGGTCATGAAAAGGAGAATACCTTTGTACAAATATGCACATAAACAAAGTACAGACCTTTGAAGTTACAAAATGAAAATCGATTTTTTCGAATATATCGAAAACTATTTAAGATTTTTTATTGAAAATGGACATGTGGCATTCTTATGGCTGGAATATCTTAAAGAAAAATTATAGTGAAATTTGTGAACCCCATAAAAATTTTATGGGGGTTTTGTTCCCTTAAACCCCCCCAAACTTCTTTGTACGTCTCAATTAAATTATTATTGTGGTACAATTAGTTAAATTCAATATTCTTAAAACTTTTTTGCCTCTTAGTATTTTTTCGATAAGGCAGTTTTTATCGAATTGAGGCTTATTTTTTAATATGTTTACATACAAATTTTATGGGGGTTTTGTTCTTTTAACCCCCCAAATGTTTGTGTACGTTCCAATTAAAATATTACTGCGGTACCATTAGTTAAACACAGTGTTTTTAAAACTTTTTTGCCTCTTTGTATTTTTTCGAGAACGCACCTTTTATCGAGATGTGGCTTCTTTTTTAATATGGTTCAAAATATACCTAAAAATGTAAATCATAAATAAATTTTTATATTATTACCGTCTCCATAATCGTACTTAACCATATACAAATTGTGGTGGATTTGACAAATATTCAAAATATCTCGATAGAAACTGACTTCGAAAAAGTACTAAGAGGCAAAAAAGTCTTAAAAACAATGTGTTTAACTAATGGTGCTACAATAATAATTTAATTAGAACGCACACAAAAGTTTGGGGGCTTTAAAAGAACAAAACCCCCATAAATCTTTTATGGGGTGTCCAAATTTCACTATAATTTTTTCTTTAAGATGCTACTACCGTAAGAATACCACATGTCCATTTTCAATAAAAAATCTTTAATAGTTTTCGATATATTGGAAAAAATCGATTTTCATTTTGTAACTTCAAAGGGCTGTAACTTTTTTTATGTGCACATTTGTACTAAGGTAAGTTAGATTCAATCTAACTATTTTGGTTCCCAGAATATGTGATTAAATTTATGACCTGTATTTTTGTTACACCCTGTATTGAGGGGTGTAAAATCAAAGTCGGTAATCTCCCATTTTCATAAATTAGGGAAACCGCAAAAAACTGTAGAAACTAATAAAATTAAATTAAAACAACAAAACTGATAAAGAATCATATTATACAATTTGGTTTTTGACTGAATGTACAGAAAGAGGAGCTTAAGAAAATATTTCTTTCCCTTTTTTCTTAATGCTTTACTTTGGAGATTGCCAGTTTTTGATATTACCAGTTTTGAAACTAATAAAACATAATTGTGCCGGTTACTTAGTGAAGAAATAGCTATTTGTATAACAAGGGAGGAAAGTGCTACTTTTCCTCCCGAGAATGAAGTTTATTGCCCGACGCGTAGCGGAGGGCAGTAATCATTCAAGGGAGGAAAAGGCACTTTACTCCCATGTTATACATATGGTTTTTCCACCTTCCTCAAATAACAAGTAATTTTTTCATTTTTACTTAATTTATTTATGTAACTAACCAACAAAATTTATTAGAATTAAAACTAGCAAGTAGGTAATATATAACTGTCAACTGTCAAATATAAGTCAAATTATTAATGTAAACATTGTTAAATCAGAATAACAATTTACTGTTTTTTACCATTCTGCAAAATACAGTGTTTTTAAATAAACGTTAAAATGTATAGATACTTACGTAATAGAAAATCGATATTGTACAGGGCGTCAATAAGTTATATTTTATGAATGAAATACCATGACATCACTTTTACTTTTCCTCCCTAGGGAGGAAAAATATTTTCCTCCCTAGGGAGGAAAAGTACAACTTTGCTCCCTACAATCAGGTCCGGAAAAGTATACTTTCGGTAGAGGTAGGTGGAAATAGATATTTTCCTAACTAGTGCGGAAAGTGATACTTTTACGTACGAGACTGCCGTTGACCCGAACGACGCGATAGCGGAGTCAAGCAGTCGAGTGCGGGGAAGACACTTTCCGCATGAGTTAGGAACAATATTTTTTTTAGGGCCGTACGTTTGGAAGAAAGCCACAAAAAATAGAGTTTTATCAATTTTTATTTAGAAGTGAAAATATACAAATTAATTTTTTGACAAGGTTGTCAAAACCAAACTTTCAATATAATGGGTTACCACGACGACGATATTGGCTTACATGTCGACAATTAAAAACCATTGTAATTGTCTACTGATCTGACTTTTAAATATTATGTCAAAATAATTTTATTTCATCGAATTATTAGTAATAATTGCACAAGAGCTCTAAAATTCTATATTAATTTTAGAGATCGAGTTAAATTTGTTGCGATTATTTCATGAATAAAACTGTTCAAAACCAAAATTTTATTGTAATTTATTTATGTAAGTACAAATTAGTACAATTAAACACACAGTTGTTATAAATATTTATTTGACGGTTGAAAGTCATCACTTTTATAATTTTTAAAACATTTGTCATTAATATCACTGAATGTATTTTTTCGTAGCAACGAAGGGCATCTGACGTAATATGCTTGACGACGGGCAATTATCAAAAAAGTTATCAGTTTAATTTAGATTTCGGTAGCTTTCTATTGGTCAGAATCGCCTATGAATGAAATAATCAGTAGTAATTGCACAAGAGCTCTGAAATTATTGAAATTTTCCCGAGTGACACTTTGACAGTTTTAATTTCACGAGCCGAAGGCGAGTGAAATTATGTCAAAGTGTCACGAGAGCAAAAATTCTATATTAATTTCAGAGGTCGACTGCAATTTGTTGCGATTATTTCATGAATAAAACTGTTCAAAACCAAAATTTTATTGTAATTTATTTATGTAAGTACCATTATACACACAGTTTTTATAAATATTTGACGGTTGAAAGTCATCACTTTTATAATTTTTAAAACATTAATTGTCATTAATGTCACTGAATGTATTTTTTCGTAGCAACGAAGGGCATCTGACGTAATATACTTAACGACGGGAGATTATCAAAAATTATCGATTTAATTCAGATTTCTGTAGAATCATAATCTCCTATTGGCCAGAATCTCCTATGAATTCTGGTCAGAATCTCCTATGAATGAAATAATCAGTAGTAATTGCACAAGAGCTCTGAAATTATTGAAATTTTCCCGAGTGACACTTTGACAGTTTTAATTTCACGAGCCGAAGGCGAGTGAAATTATGTCAAAGTGTCACGAGAGCAAAAATTCTATATTAATTTCAGAGGTCGAGTGCAATTTGTTGCGATTATTTCATGAATAAAACTGTTTAAAACCAAAATTTTATTGTAATTTATTTATGTAAGTACCATTATACACACAGTTTTTATAAATATTTGACGGTTGAAAGTCATCACTTTTACAATTTTTAAAACATTAATTGTCATTAATGTCACTGAATGTATTTTTTCGTAGCAACGAAGGGCATCTGACGTAATATACTTAGCGACGGGAGATTATCAAAAATTATCGATTTAATTCAGATTTCTGTAGCTTTCTCTTGGTCAGAATCTCCTATGAATGAAATAATCAGTAGTAATTGCACAAGAGCTCTAAAATTATTGAATTTTTCCCGAGTGACACTTTGACAGTTTTAATTTATATATGTGTATAGTAAATTATGTCAAAGTGTCACGAGGGCAAAAATTCTATATTAATTTTAGAGATCCAATGCAATTTGTTGCGATTATTTCATGAATAAAACTGTTCAAAACCAAAGTTTTATTGTAATTTATTTATGTAAGTACAAATTAGTACAATTAAACACACAGCTGTTATAAATATTTGACGGTCGAAAGTCATCACTTTTATAATTTTTAAAACATTAATTGTCGTTAATGTCACTGAATGTATTTTTTCATAGCACCGAAGGACATCTGACGTAATATACTTGACGACAGGAAATTATCAAAAATTATCAGTTTCATTTTTATTTCTGTAGCTTTCTATTGGTCAGAATCTCCTATGAATGAAATAATCGCGCTAATTTCATTAAAACATGAACACAATAATATAAATTTGAAATAAATTAGTAAATAATGTATAAATATTAGTTTATTGCATGTATTATAATATATTATAATGCCATATTACAAGGTATATTACTTTCCCACACGCCGTGTGGGAAACTGCAACTTTCGGAATCGAAATGCGTGCGTGAAAGTGGCTCTTTTAGCACGGCCGTAAAAAATATATTTTGATATTAAACTTTAATATAGTATAGCATATCACTTAAACTAAAATATCCGGAAGTTCGGGTATTAGTACATTCATTCATGCAATTCACCTTGCAATTCTAAAGGCCTTCATCGATTTGGTTGAAAGGCTATAGCGGGATAAGATGGTCAAAAATGCCCCCGCACCGATCAGCCCCGCTACTTATTTTTTCGATAAAGGATATAAAATTATGCCCTCATGCAAATTTTTAACTTCCAAAAGGTCCTAGAACCTCTTAAATCGAGAAAAGAAGAATTTTTAGGTTTTATTTTTTTGTGAGCGCAATTTTTACTTAAAAAATCTGAAAAAATTCGAGATGATGTATATTTTGAATACAAAATAACCTGATTTTTTTCAGATTTTTGTAATAAAAAATGAGCTCAGCAAAAATTTTTGAAATCTTCAAAAAATTTTTAGGTTGTGTAAATATCATTTGGCCAAATTTTAAATACTATTTTTTTGTGTGTTTTTTGTCGTTCTTTTGAATGGCAGAGGCAGAATTTTTAATATCTGAGCGGAAAGAACGAAAAAATTGAAAAAAACCGTTTTTTGCTGTCTCGAGATGCATCTCGGGACAGCCAATTTTAGGATTTAAAATCCTGACTACAACAACTTTAAAAAACACTAAAAGTGTGAATTTTATCATAAAATTTGGTATGTGGGCTTATAATAATATTTAGAACAGCTTTTCCAAATAATTTTTTTTTTCGATATCTCTAACGCGAAGCAAATCGAATCGCATATCGAAAATTCACTCTCTTTGTGGATTCGCAGTAGACCGCGTTTAAAATTTAAATTTCAGTTGACTATTTTAAATATTGTGAACCATCAACCTGTATGACTGTGTTAAATTTCAAATCTGAATATATTTTGATAGCCGAAATATTAGGGGTGTCTTTATTTTAAATGCGATACACTGTATATTATCAATTTGATAATTTATTGCAACTTATATAGTCGTATTTTTTATACCTAGATTCAAAATATACATTCAAAATACTGACTAATTCACTAATTTTATCATAAAAAGTTCAAATTGATTGCATTGAAGTATTGAACCAATTAATGTGTAATATGTAATATAATATACCGAGTGAGGTTTATGTACGGAGACCCTCAAATATCTCGGAAACGGTTAGCACAATTTTTATAAATTTTGGTGGATACGGTTTTTCTAATGCGGCCGAAATTATAGTGATAATTACATTGTTGTCAGATCTTCCGTTTTTCTAAAAATCTATTTTTTTTACTTCAATTGGAATACACTTTCTATTTTTTGCTTTTTTAAGTCCTTAAGATATATTAATTAATTTTCATGTTATATTCCATATACCCAAAGGTCATAATTTCGGAGTTATTGCTACATTTATTAAAAAAAAATTAAACAAATTATAAAAATCAATTTTTTCGGCCCGGGTAGACATTATTTTACGTTCTTTGAACTATTGGGAACAAAAAAAGTTCTTTTGTAATGTTTGTCTAAAGTTAAACGAGTTCGAGTTATAAACAATTTAAAACTGAAAAAAATCGAATATTGACGATTTTTAAGGTTCAAAAACACAAATCAAAAATATTATTTTTAAAACTGTCCAGTACACAAATTCAAGTTCAAGACTTATTTTATCAGTTACCAATAAGTAATTTAAGCTTGTTTCATTCTAAAATATTGTTTTCATTGTTTTTTAGTTGTTAAGCAGCCCGATCACCCGTCCTCTCACATGCGCTTCACTAACAATTATTAAAAAGCAATGTTTTAGAATAAAACGGGCCAAAAAATTTTATAGCGAGCCCCTAGAAGAAGGGCTTAGCTTGAATTTGGCTACTTAGCAGTTTCAAAAATAATATTTTTTATTTGTGTTTTTGAACCTTGAAAATCGTCATTATTCGATTTTTTTCAGTTAAATTATTTGGAGCTCGAAAACCATTAACTTTAGAGAAAAATTACAAAAGTCCTTTTTTCTTCCCAATGGTCCAAAAAATGTAACTACACGGGCCGAAAAAATTGATATTTATAATTTGTTTAATTTTTTTTAAATACATGCAGCAATAACTCTGAAACTATGGCATTTAGGTATAGAGAATATAACATGAAAAATAATCAGTTTTTCTTAAGGACTTCAAAACGCAAAAAAATAAGAAAGTTCATTGGATTTACAGAAAAACGGAAGATCTGACAACAATGTAATTATCACTATAATATCGGCTGCATTAGAAAACCCCTACCCACCAAAACCTATAAAAATTATGCAAATTGTTTCCGAGATAATTGAGGGTTTCTATACATAAAACTCACTGTGTATATTATAATTATTATAATAATATTATATTAACACGCATTAATTGGTTCAATACTTCAATGCAATCAATTTGACTTTTTATGATAAAATTAGTGAATTAGTCAGTATTTTGAATGTATATTTTGAATCTAGGTATGAAAAATACGACTATATTAGTTGCAATAAATTATCAAATTGATAATATACAGTGTGTCGCATTTAAGATGAAGACACCCCTATATTTCGACAATCAAAATATATACAGATTTGAAATTTGGCACAGTCATACAGGTTAATGGTTCACAATTTTTAAAATGGTCAACTGAAATTTAAATTTTAAACGCGGCTACTTCGAATCCACGAACAGGGTGAATTTTCGATATGCGATTCGATTTGCTTCGCGTTAGAGATATCGAAAAAATTTATTTGGAAAAGCTGTTCCAAATATTATTATAAGCCCACATACTTTATGACAAAATTCACACTTTTAGTGCTTTTTTTAGTTGTTGTAGTTAGGATCCTAAATCCTAAAATTGACTGTCCTGCATCTCGAGACAGCAAAAAACGGTTTTTTCAATTTTTTCGTTCTTTCCGCTCAGATATTAAAAATTCTGCCTCTGCCATTCAAAAGAACCACAAAAGATACACAAAAAAATACTATTTAAAAGTTGGCAAAATTATATTTACATAACCTAAAAATTTTTTGAAAATTTCGAAAAATTTTCCTGGGCTCATTTTTTATTACAAAAATCTGAAAAAAATCAGGCTGTTTTGTATTTAAAATATACATCCTCTCGAATTTTTTCAGATTTTTTAAGTTAAAATTGCGCTCACAAAAAAATAAAACCTAAAAATTCTTCTTTTCTCGATTTAAGGGGTCCTAGGACATTTGGGAAGCTAAAAATTTGCAAGAGGGCATGATTTTTTATCCTTTATCGAAAAAATAAGTAGCGGGGCTGATCGGTCCGGGGGCATTTTTGACCATCTTATCCCGCTATAGCCTTTTGACAGTAGCTCAAAAATGATGCAAATAACAAACCTGACATGGTGCCAATTTATACTTCCATCCCGGGGGTGAATGCCACCCTTTCTTGGGGGTGGAAATTGAAAATTTCAATATGACACCGGGAATCGATAGATAATTGAATTTTATGAAGAAAATGTAGAAAACAATTTTTTGCTTAACTTAAAAATTTCTGAGTTATTCGCGATTGGAGATTCCAAAAAAACACGTT
The DNA here is from genome assembly GCF_917563875.1 of Diabrotica virgifera virgifera. Classification (NCBI taxonomy): domain Eukaryota; kingdom Metazoa; phylum Arthropoda; class Insecta; order Coleoptera; family Chrysomelidae; genus Diabrotica; species Diabrotica virgifera. The sequence continues at coordinate 154,942,566 of NC_065446.1, read as the reverse complement.
TTTCTATAGTTTTTCGCGAATAACTCGAAAATTACGCATTATCAAGAAAAAATCATTCAAATTAAAGCACATAAGAAAACAAAGAAACTGTTCCAATTTATTTTTAATTTTTTTTTATGATATTAAGCAACTTATGAGTAATTGAAAACGAATTTTTCGTTTTACGTAAATTTATGCATAGATTATTATTTCAAATAACCGAAAAATGGTTAATTTTTTATAGAAAATATTAATAAACATTTTTAAAGTACATTTTAGACCTTTAAAATATGCTTAGATAAATACCTCTAGCATGAAAATTAAGCAAGTTATGACGAAAAATTAGTCAAATACCTCAAATTTATAAAAGAAATACAAGCTGAAAATGAGCATTATCATAACGAAAACTTTATTTATTTACGTATTTTAATTCATAATATGAAAAATTTGCTATTATGAAAAGTTGTTCAGAATTAAAAATTATATTTTAATGTGCAATTATATCATTCTAATTTAAATGTTGTGAATTATAAAGGTACTTTACTCTTGATCGAAATTCATATTTTTATATACCTCATATAAAATTAATAAAATTTGATATATGATGGTTGCATCATAAGTCTTAGGCCATGAAGAGCTTTTTATGAACAATAACTTTTCTTCGTCAAATTAAAAATAAAAGAGTTATAAATGAAAATGTTGTTGATATCCATAATTTGAGAAAAATCTTCAAATATTTTTTTCCATTAGAAGGATATAATTGCACATGTAAGACCATAATTTTTTATTCCAAACAACATTTCATATATTGGCTATGAGCAGGTGCGTTGGTTGTGTAGTAATTTCCAGTCACTTCTGAAAACTGAACTTTCCAAAAAAGAAACTACTAACGTCAGTGTCAAAGTGAATCTCGATAGAGCGAATTCAGTATAATAGTTTTATCTAACAGATAATAAAAAACGCAACAGATGGCGTCCCTAACTCAAAACAAGAAAAGTGGAGATTGCCGCCTTTGATTTTACACCTATAAGGTACAGATCGCGCACGAAGTTTTGTGCTTCATATAAAACAGTATCTAAAAATAAAGTGAGCGTTGAAAGTTTTTCGAGTTAGTTTTGGAACAAACGTTTTGGTTCTGGCAGGCAAATATATTGGTGTGAACTACTTGATTTTACTAGCTGCCATGTAGTTTTTATACTCGATTTTAATGTGGAAAAGCAGTTCTTGTTCTCGAAAAAATCGAAAAAATTACTAAGCGCAAACGTGACAAGCTGACAGTTACATATTTATTAACGTACTTTATTCTAATTAAACTTCCCGTTGAAGTTATGAATTCATTTTTTTTGACAGACAAATCAATCAAAACTCAATATTTACAGTTGAGTCCCTAAATATTTACCCTTGAGTCATCATTCAAAGCATACTAAATAAGTCGATGATAAGTCGGAAATTGAAATTTACTAAAAACAACAGCAAGTGACAGTAAGTGACTTGCTGTTACGTTTAGTAAATTTCAATTTTCGACTTATCATCGACTTATTTCGTGTGCTTTAAATGATGACGCACGGGTAAAGATTCAGGGACTCAACAGTACGTTAAGCTATTCAAAAAAAACTTAATAAGTCCATAAAATTCAAGCAAAAGTTAATTCCAAAAATTAATATGTTTGTTGGGGCTGTTATAAAATTGAATTTATAGGTCTTGAGCAAACACTTAAAAAATTTATTAAGTACATACTTATATAAACATCCATGATGAGACTTTTCTTATTCAGTTATTTATGTCGCGTCGGAAACTTCTCTACTTCGGAAAATTTTCAGGAGGGGGCGTTTCGTAAATGTAGAGCTTTCTAAGATTTGGTGCGGCCGATAACTGGAGTACCCTTAAAAATTTGTCGGACAATATTACCAGATCATTTTAAACATTTTTTTTAAACAATCCTGCAAAAATCAGCTGTGAGGATATACATTTTATGACTCTTTATGATGCGTATATGGGGAGGGTGTATAACAGTCCGTTAACTTTAATTATCTTTATAGTTATTTTATTTAAATTTTAATAACGGTTTGTCATTAAATTATACTTAAAAATAATAAGATCTAACTAAAATAAATCTTTGACTGACGTCATACTTAACTATTAGTTGGCACAAGTACTTCAGTTGGTATTAGACACCATTCGCTGTCATGTGAGTTTCGTTCTGTGAGGCTCCTCGTCTAACGACGGGAAATAATTGACACTTCGCTTGGTACGCTAGAACGGAAAAGTGGCGGATAGCTGATTGAAAAGGACGGAAATTTTAATACAATAGTTTCAAGCTTTTATAAGTGATATTTAGTGGCAAATTATTGGTGGTGCTTTGGAGAAGCTAGGAGACTAAGTTTTGGGAGATCCCGGAGGAATTGGAAGTCATGTCATCCGCCACTTGGGGGAAATCTTAAACTGTAACCAGTCCGTCAGCTCCCCTCACAACTGGGAGCAACCGTTCTACGCCAAGCCAGGTCATTTGGAGACCAGCCTGGAGAACCTTCCACATACCTACTTTGTATCCTGCCCTCTGCACCCCAGAAGGGCATCGGTATATTAATTGGTACAAGCTAGCACCATCCCTGTGCTAATTCGCCTACCAGGGATTTTGGAATCCGTAGCAAGGACACTCTCGGGGACCATTTAGGGTTTGTTTTGGGACACTTAGTATCTGCTAGTGATTGTCACTTCCACTATTACACCACATTCATTTTTTGTATAAGACTCGGGACATTTATTTTGATGATTAAGTTTTATAGTTTATCGCACATATTTTGTTTCAATATTTAAGTTGCATATTGTTTTTATATATCTATAATAGTTGATAGTGTTCCCCAAACCAGTAAACTCTCTGGTCAAAGAGGTTTGAGCTCAGATCATCTTTTCCCCATATGAGATTCTCTTTACCTTTATATATTACCTGAAATTTACTTGTACCATTTATTTACTTAATTAACTTTATATTTTTAGTACTAACCTTGCTTGTCTCCACTTATCAATTTAAATTTATATACTTTGTCCTCTTAATTTGCTTAATTTATTAACTTATTCATATAACTTTAATCTTTCTTTAGTCAATCATAATTATTTAACTTATTTGCTTAACTTTACTTAAATTCATTTAATCAATTTCTAATTATATCTTTGGACGCTATTCCCTTTGAATAGCTATCCATTTTACTTGTTATATTTTTTAGTGACTACGTGTCGAAGCAACTGATTTTTATATATCAAGTAGACCGTAGGTTCACCTTAATGAGGCTAGTGCCTATTTAACTCTTTGAGAGTTACGGAAATTATTCATTGTGAATAATCCTCCCTTAATTATATTCTGGTTCATTAGTTCTATAGGGTTTAACGTTGCTGTACGTATTGCAATCGTACAATTATTTGGTGAAGGTTGTTATTTAACCTAGTGTATGTAAGTTGGGGGTATGCTCCATATAAGAGCTACTCCATTACTAATGTAACTATAGATTATATTTATATTACTATAGGTAATTATTTCCCATTGTCATTTTAGAGTTACATAGTTTGTATTTTTCTAACTCAGAGGTTGTCAAAAATCTAAGTAGTTATATTTAATAAATATTTATTTGTTTTGTATATCAATTATTTTTTTTTTCCCATTTTTGAACTTAATATATTTACTATTTAACAGCAGTGTAAGATACCTGGAAGTTTGGTCCATTCCAACTTCTGGCGCCCATAATTCAGTCTATTTTATTTATCTTTTATATTCTTCTATTTTTATTATATTATTATATTTATCTAATTTATTTTCTGAACATATATTTTTATCTTAAAAGATTTCCCTTTTTCTAGTCATCATCTCTCTTTAGGTTGAGCTACTGTTCTTCGACAGGCATGCAAACGAGCCGTATCCATCCTTGAGTGTCAAGTTGCTCTCTTGCATCTATAGCTAGCCAACTCTATTCAGTTTGCCTCTGTCTTTCCATACTTCCATTATCAGTTCATCACCCTCCTTCATTCATTTCATCTTATCATTTTAGTTCAACAAATACTACTGCAAAGTAGTATTTTTGTTACATCGGCAGCCCAACTTGGTGCCAACCTTTTATAGGTTCTAAGACAGTAGTTCTTTTAGTTCATTTTTTTTTCTTTTATTTATATTATTCCCTTCTGATATCTTTTTATACATTCTGTTCTGATTTATTTTGTCTTTAACTATTTACTAATACTAAACAGGTACACTGTCACTGCTGTATCTATTAATTAGTTGAGATTTTGAAACCTCGTTTATAGTTTTGTCATACAGCTTACATTCTGGGTTGAATTTGAAACGAAGTATAAGTAACTAGCATATATTAGATTATATTATTTTACTCTTTCAGCCAGTGTTGTATTTGTACGTACAGTAATCGTTAATACTTACATATTTTTTTTTCTAGTACAAGTATAATAATTAATTTTTTTTTTCCAATATTTAGGTACTATATTTACTTGATTATACCTTATTTACTTTATTTATTTGATACATATATTTTGCTGGCCATTTTTGATTTTGTTGGTGTGTTGCTAATATTTTCTCCGTACTTATATATTTTGCGTACAAACTTAAGTATATTTCATATTTCTGACCTTTGGATTGCTTGTCAATAATTTTTGCTTTCATCATGTGTGCTTTTAAAGTTGAACATCTTCTGGTGGACGAATTGGACTATGAGTTGAAAATTAGGGACGTAGTACCAGAGGAGTCGGCAACTGTCGATAGGAAACGCAATCTTCTGCGGGGTGCTTTGAAGCAAGAAGAAGGCAATAGGAGTTTCACCCAACTTTCGGCTGTACATATCCCTTTTGAGGACCAACGGAAAGGAATATCCGAAACGTTGGATAGCTTGTCGAAGAAAATAGAGAAGTTTAGGGGAACTGTACAGGACAATGAATATGTTAGGTTAATATCTCGTCTAGCTCATATTTCTGGCCGAGTACACTTGTTACAGTGTACTACAGAAGAGCAGGAACCTTTTAAAAAGTCTGTTTCTCTTAAAATCCTTACCTTGGAGGGTGAGCTTGATTCTAAGGTTAACCCCATAGCCACATCTACTCCTAATGCTCCAGTCAGTGTCGTTCCTAGTTTCACATACTCCAAACCTGTGCAAGTACACAAATGGGGTGTTTCATTTTCCGGTGAAAAACAGCACAATGATGTGATTACATTTTTAGAAAAGGTCGAATGTCTTCGAGTATCTAGAGGTGTCTCTGAAGAAAATTTGTTTGCTGCTTCAGCTGAATTGTTTACCGGTCCTGCTTTTACCTGGTTCATGAATAATAGAGGTAATTTATCTTGTTGGTCTGATCTGGTTCGCAAGTTGAAGTCAGATTTTCTTCCTTACTCATACCAGGATGATCTCTTGGATGAAATCAAAAACCGTAAGCAGAAACCAGGAGAGTCTGTCACTATGTTCATTAATACTATATTAGGCCTGTGTAGCCGTTTAGATACTCCGTTATCTGATTTGTCCAAAATAAAAATCATCTTAAAATGTTTACTGCCCTTTTATCATCAGCAGTTAGCTCTTATGGACATCCAGAGTATTGATGACCTCACTGTAAAGTGCAAACGTTTGGAGGAAACGTTATCCTGGTCTTCTCAGCCTCCATCCACATCTCGACCCTCTTCTAATTCTTCTTCTCAGCCAACTTCCTTTAGACAACGTTCTTGGCAAAATAAGGGCCCTGAACGTAATGTTTCTGTTTTTAGTTCCGTTGTTTGCTGGAATTGTCACCAGTCTAATCATAAGTTCAATGATTGTGGTATCCCACAAACTCGTATTTTCTGCCACGGTTGTGGTAGGGAAAATACCCTCAAAAGAAATTGTGTCAAGTGTTCGGGAAACGAAATGTCGGAGGTCCGTCCCCTGAGCGTTTCTCTGTCCAACACCCAATCAGGGAATCAAACCCCATCAGAAAACGAGACAGCTGGCCCAAGCACACCAAGCAACTCAAACCCATCTTCCAATCGGAAAGGGAAGAAGGCATCGTTCAGGAAACAAGCACACACCACAAATCAAAATCAGTCCAGAAATTAAGTTTTAGTCATGATACGTTGAACGCACATGATTCACAGGGTTGCAAAGCCACAAATTCTTCTTTAATTGGTAGTGTTAAGTATAATAATAATTTTGATGGTGAAGTAGTTCCATATAATGGTTGTATCCAACCAAATATTTTAGATTTAGATATTAACTCTTTATTAGTTAGGAAACAAAATGATAATAGGCCATATCTACCTATTCAAATTTTAGGACAATCGTGTTTAGCTTTATTAGATAGTGGCTCTAATATTTCATTGATAGGAGCACATTCATTAAATTTATTGAAAAATGCTAATATTCCCATTATGCCCATTTCATCTTTGCAAGTATCTACTGCAGATGGTACAGTCCAATCTATTACAGGCAAACTCCAAATTGAAATCACAGTGGCAAATTTATGTAGGAAAATTACATTTTATGTTATTCCTTCTGTACAGAATTCTATAATTTTAGGTATGGACTTCTTCAATGCTTTTAATAGCACCTTAAGTTGTTCTGATTTTTCTTTTTCCATATCTGAATTTAATCTGTCTACCCTTAGTGCTATTCATGATTTTTCCAGTTTATCTAGTTCTGAACAAAGGCAATTGGAGAATATGATCTCTCAGTTTACTACTATTTCTTCAAATGACAAACTAGGTCGTACTTCATTAATATCTCACACTATTGAGGTGGGAAATCCTACTCCTTTCAGATTATATCAGTATCCCATACCTCAAGCCTGGCAGGCAGATTTAGAAAAAGAAGTCGATTCGATGCTTGCTTTAAATATCATAGAACATTCAACGTCGTCCTATTGTTCCCCACTCTGGTTAACAAAGAAGAAGGATGGATCCTTCAGGATCTGCTTTGATGGTCGAAAACTAAACAGTATCACCACTAACAGGGATGCTTATCCAATTCCCCGAATCGACGTGATTTTGAGCAAACTTCAGAATGCCAAATACATCTCTTCGATTGATTTGTCTAAGGCCTTTTTACAGATCCCACTGAGTGAAGAGAGCAAGAAATATACTGCTTTTGCTGTCAGTGGTAAAGGATTATTCCAGTTTGTCACCATGCCTTTCGGTCTTGTTTCTGCTCCTCAGACAATGTGTCGTCTGATGGATTTAGTCATTGGTCCACAGTTAGAGCCCTATGTTTTCTATTATTTGGACGATATTTTAGTAGTCACTCCTGATTTTTCCCTTCATATGGAAATTTTAGATAAATTGTTTTTACGTCTTAAGGAAGCTAATCTAACAATTAATCTGGATAAGTGTCAGTTTTGTCGCCCTAGTCTTAAGTTTTTGGGTTATGTCGTTGATAATCAGGGTCTAAGGACTGATCCTGAGAAAATAGTTGCTATTAAGAATTTTCCTATACCTAAGACCACCACCCAAGTCCGTAGGATATTGGGAATGTGTGGATATTATCGCCGGTTTGTACCTTCATACTCTACCTTGTTGTCACCTCTTACGGATCTTTTGAAGAACAGGAAAAAGGGGCAGACCATTACCTGGACTCCTGAGGCTGATGAAGCTTTTAGGCGCGTTAAAGAGGCTTTAACTAGCGCACCAGTCATGATGTCACCTAATTTTAATGAGCATTTTTATTTGATGACTGATTGCTCTAATACTGCTTCTGGTGGCGTATTGTTCCAGTTGAAAGATGGCTCGGAACATCCCATAGCTTACACGAGTAAGAAATTGAATAAGGCCCAGAAAAACTATTCCACCACTGAGAAAGAACTCTTAGCTATCATACATGGGTTGGAAGCATTTCGTTATTATTTAGAGGGCCGTAATTTCACCATAATTACGGACCACAGTTCCTTGGTATGGCTTCATAGTATGAAAAACCCATCTCAGAGACTTTCCCGATGGATATGCAAACTGGCTGCCTATTCATATAAGATTGTTCATCGAAAGGCCAACGGTGTAGTGGTTGCTGATGCTCTTTCCCGTGTCCATGATCTTAATGTCTTAGATTTGTCCACCTTAACTCCTGACGAGTGGTATCAGAATATGATTGATAGGGTTACTCAAGACCCACAAAATTATCCTGATTTTAAGGTAGAGAACAATATACTGTACAAACATATCTTAAGTCCTATAGAGGCCTTATCCAATATGTCAGATTGGAAAATAGTTGTACCTACGCCAAATAGGGAGAACATATTACGTATGTTTCATGATGAAGTTACTGCTGGACATTTTGGTTTTTATAAAACTTTTCATCGTATTGCCGAATTATATTATTGGCCTGGCATGCGCAAGTCTATCAAAAAGTATATTTCTAAGTGTTTAGTTTGTGCGACTTGTAAACCCAGTAATTTACCACAAGCTGGACTCATGGGTTCCTTTAGGAACATTAATTTTCCTTGGCAGATGATCTCGTTGGATCTCATTGGACCCTATCCTCGTAGTTATAAGGGTAATACTTACTGCTTGGTAGTTGTGGATTATTTCACCAAATTTCCTGTAGTTTGTCCTCTTCGTCAGGCCACAACTCCAGCCATTCTGAAATATTTAGAGGAACAAGTCTTTTTGTTGTTTGGTGTTCCCCAAATTGTGTCATGTGACAATGGTCCTCAGTTTGTGTCGAAGGCTTTTAAAGATCTTTTAGCTAAATATAAGGTCCAGAAGACCTTTTATAATGCTGCCTACCATCCTCAAGCCAATCATACTGAGAGAGTGAATCGCAGTATCGTCACCGCCCTAAGGTCCTATACATTCCCAGATCACAGAGCTTGGGATCAATATATCCATTCCATAGCTCAAGCCATAAGGACCTCTGTCCATGAGGTTACCCAATGTTCTCCTGCATATCTCAATTTTGGTAGAAATGTTGCTTTATCTGGTGACTATTTTGGTACAATTTCCGACACTTCCACAAATCTCCCTCAGATATCCGATAACCTTCATCGCTTAGAAGATCTCCAGACTCTACCTCAAATTTTTTCTGACATTCGGAAGAAGTTAAAAACTTCCTATCTAAGGAACCAGCAGCAGTATAACTTGAGGAAAAGAGATCTGCGATTCTTCGTTGGAGATAGAGTGTTGAAGCGAAACTTTGTAAAGTCTAATAAGGGTGATGCTATTTCGGCAAAATTTTGCCAGAAATATATTCCCTGTACGGTTGTGAAGGTAATATCTCCTTTAGTGTATGAATTGAAGGACAATTCGACTAACAAACGAATTGGACAATTTCACATAAAGGATTTACTGCCTGATAACACCATGGATGAGGTTGATTCATCATCTTCGGAAGAAGATTAACTTTATAGGGTTGTTTGAGCTAACTTCTTCCTCTATTTGTCTTTAGCTCGATCCTTATTAAGATTCAGTATTTTAGTTTAATATTTTATTCACCAGATAGAGCAGGTACATATCTCCATTTTTATCTTTTGGCATGGTTGTTAGATGACTTCCAATTTATGAATCATTAGGTTAATTATTTTTTTTAGTACGCTTATGTATGAGCTTATCATTTTTTTTTTCATTATTAATGTTGCGTTTTAATTATTATGCATCAACATTATTAATTATTAATACTGTTAGTAGGATTACCCAGTTAATAAAATCCTACTTGTAATTTTTAGATTGTGCACCTACCCCTTAGCATAGAAGGGTTGTTGATTATTGTATATTTATATATTTGAATATGTAAGCTCATGCAAGTACGTTGGTTTAATATTGATATTTGGTATGGAACTATGGAACTAAGAATATTATACACTACTTATCTCAGGTTGTGTGTTGTATTTTTGATATTTGACTACATACTATTTTTTTTATATGTATCTTTTATTATCTTGTTATTAGATTTGCCATATTGGAAAGATGGGGTGGTTCTTAATTTTATATTGGTTTACTTTATCAACATTTGTCACAGATATCCTAAATACTTTATAATAATTTATATCCTTATGCCCTACACAGTATGATTCTGGAATTAGTTTGGAATTCTGATGTATGTATGGATTTCTTCTTAAGAACTAGTCTGCCAATGCTCTGTAATTTGGGTTCCTAGGTAACCTAGTGAATGCGTGGGTTCGAAATTCAGCAACTGATCACTGCTATCCGATTTCGTAACCTATGTTTTCATAGCAGAGTACGCAGATGTTTATTCATCAAAATATTTCTCGTCAGGAAATGTTGGCCACATGTCCTGACCATCCTTGTGTAATTATTCCAATTATTCCAGTTACATTTTTTAGCATTTGATAGGGAATATTTAGTTTACATTATGTCCCGTACTTCATAGGTAGTAGGTTCCTTTTAGTATTTGAGGTGTTTGGACAAATGAATTGCTTATTTTAGTGGATTCCCTCTTCTTTCCATAGGCATTAGTTTGTTGTTGAGATTCAGGAATATTTCCTGGATAATTCTATGTATGCGAGAACGTATGAATCTACAGTTTTATTCCAAATTGGTTGCTCGTTCTTGTCATATTTTTTTTCTATCATTTATCATGGTGTCATAGACCTTGTCAGTTCACCTTTTAGATTTTTTTTTATTACAATTGGTACGTTATCAGCTATAGCTATAGCTAGTGAACAACAGCACGGACCAATTTTAGTTAGTCAACGACTTACTTGAGTCGATGGACCTAATTTAATTTATTTAGTATTAGTGAGAATTGGTACACAAATCTTTCTGATCGTTCTTCTTTGGATATGCTCCTATAAATCTGGTGTCCATTGATAGTCCGATTTTGGATAAAGCGTCCGAGTCCTCACTTATTTTGTTTATTTGGTTGTATAGGCTCGTATTACCGGTTGTGGTTGTACATAGGCCTAATTAATTTATGTGATTTAGTATTGGTGTGAATTGGTCCATAAATCTTCCTGGTCGTCCTTCTGTGGATATGCTTTATGAATCTGGTGTCCATTGATAGTCCGACTTTGGATTAAGTGTCCGATTCCACATTTATTTTGATTAATGAGTTTTTGGATAACTTTGATATGCTTACTATTTGTATTATTTGGCACTGGTGAGAATTGTTCCATAAATATTCCTGATTGTTCTTCTCTGGATATGCTATTACGAATCTGGTGTCCATTGGTAGTTCAATTTTGGATGAAGTGTTCGATTCTTCACTTATTTCAGTTGTTGATTTCTTTTGTCTTACTTTAGTATATTTACTTGTGTTATGGTGCGAATTGGCTCATACCTTTGCCTGGTTGTTCGTCCTTGGATATACCCTTTTTAAATTTGATGTCCATGGATAGTTCAATTTTGGACTTAGTGCCAATTCGACATTTATTTGTCATTATGAACTTTAGTACATTATTTAGCTTATGTTTTGGTTTGCAGACAAAATGTCGATGACATTTTAATATGACTTCGAGTCATCTTTTCCGATTCATAGTTTTGGTGTAGTAATCATCCTTCTTTCCCTGATCCCTAATTTGTGGTTACTTGTAATCTTGCGGGTCAACGTAGAATGATAGATTATTACCACTTGGTTATTAATATTTTGAATTAAAAAAAAAAAAAATTTTTGCTTAAAATTTTTTTCTCCGAGTAGAAGGGGAATATAACAGTCCGTTAACTTTAATTATCTTTATAGTTATTTTATTTAAATTTTAATAACGGTTTGTCATTAAATTATACTTAAAAATAATAAGATCTAACTAAAATAAATCTTTGACTGACGTCATACTTAACTATTAGTTGGCACAAGTACTTCAGTTGGTATTAGACACCATTCGCTGTCATGTGAGTTTCGTTCTGTGAGGCTCCTCGTCTAACGACGGGAAATAATTGACACTTCGCTTGGTACGCTAGAACGGAAAAGTGGCGGATAGCTGATTGAAAAGGACGGAAATTTTAATACAATAGTTTCAAGCTTTTATAAGTGATATTTAGTGGCAAATTATTGGTGGTGCTTTGGAGAAGCTAGGAGACTAAGTTTTGGGAGATCCCGGAGGAATTGGAAGTCATGTCATCCGCCACTTGGGGGAAATCTTAAACTGTAACCAGTCCGTCAGCTCCCCTCACAACTGGGAGCAACCGTTCTACGCCAAGCCAGGTCATTTGGAGACCAGCCTGGAGAACCTTCCACATACCTACTTTGTATCCTGCCCTCTGCACCCCAGAAGGGCATCGGTATATTAATTGGTACAAGCTAGCACCATCCCTGTGCTAATTCGCCTACCAGGGATTTTGGAATCCGTAGCAAGGACACTCTCGGGGACCATTTAGGGTTTGTTTTGGGACACTTAGTATCTGCTAGTGATTGTCACTTCCACTATTACACCACATTCATTTTTTGTATAAGACTCGGGACATTTATTTTGATGATTAAGTTTTATAGTTTATCGCACATATTTTGTTTCAATATTTAAGTTGCATATTGTTTTTATATATCTATAATAGTTGATAGTGTTCCCCAAACCAGTAAACTCTCTGGTCAAAGAGGTTTGAGCTCAGATCATCTTTTCCCCATATGAGATTCTCTTTACCTTTATATATTACCTGAAATTTACTTGTACCATTTATTTACTTAATTAACTTTATATTTTTAGTACTAACCTTGCTTGTCTCCACTTATCAATTTAAATTTATATACTTTGTCCTCTTAATTTGCTTAATTTATTAACTTATTCATATAACTTTAATCTTTCTTTAGTCAATCATAATTATTTAACTTATTTGCTTAACTTTACTTAAATTCATTTAATCAATTTCTAATTATATCTTTGGACGCTATTCCCTTTGAATAGCTATCCATTTTACTTGTTATATTTTTTAGTGACTACGTGTCGAAGCAACTGATTTTTATATATCAAGTAGACCGTAGGTTCACCTTAATGAGGCTAGTGCCTATTTAACTCTTTGAGAGTTACGGAAATTATTCATTGTGAATAATCCTCCCTTAATTATATTCTGGTTCATTAGTTCTATAGGGTTTAACGTTGCTGTACGTATTGCAATCGTACAATTATTTGGTGAAGGTTGTTATTTAACCTAGTATATGTAAGTTGGGGGTATGCTCCATATAAGAGCTACTCCATTACTAATGTAACTATAGATTATATTTATATTACTATAGGTAATTATTTCCCATTGTCATTTTAGAGTTACATAGTTTGTATTTTTCTAACTCAGAGGTTGTCAAAAATCTAAGTAGTTATATTTAATAAATATTTATTTGTTTTGTATATCAATTATTTTTTTTTTCCCATTTTTGAACTTAATATATTTACTATTTAACAGCAGTGTAAGATACCTGGAAGTTTGGTCCATTCCAACTTCTGGCGCCCATAATTCAGTCTATTTTATTTATCTTTTATATTCTTCTATTTTTATTATATTATTATATTTATCTAATTTATTTTCTGAACATATATTTTTATCTTAAAAGATTTCCCTTTTTCTAGTCATCATCTCTCTTTAGGTTGAGCTACTGTTCTTCGACAGGCATGCAAACGAGCCGTATCCATCCTTGAGTGTCAAGTTGCTCTCTTGCATCTATAGCTAGCCAACTCTATTCAGTTTGCCTCTGTCTTTCCATACTTCCATTATCAGTTCATCACCCTCCTTCATTCATTTCATCTTATCATTTTAGTTCAACAAATACTACTGCAAAGTAGTATTTTTGTTACAGGTGCCGCACTTATGGAGTAACAAATGATGATGATTTTTGTTGCAGGATTGTTTGATAAAAATACTTAAAATTTACTGGTAATATTATCCGGCAAATTCTTAAAAGTACTTTAATTGTTGGACGCAAAAAAGTTTAGAAACCTTCAAAACGCCCCTCTGCTCTTCAGTGACTTTCTGTATTATTTAAATTTAAATACATAAGAAACAGTGGATTCTGAGAGAGACAACGACAACATGCTCTGTTACTCGCTCTCTGTCGATCCACTTCTCGCGCTCAGAGCATTGAACATGAATACGAAATATCAATATTGAGATATTTCCTCCTGCCAAGAAGAAAAAGAGGTCCCATTTAACCAGAAAGGAGATGGATTAGATAAAATATGATAAGTCGAAGATACTTTTATTTTGTTTTTTCAGAAGTCAGAAAGTCTCTTTATTTATAGAGGTTTTTAATAAAATATTGTCATTTTCATCGGTTATATCTTCTCTAAGGTAGTGTATAAACTACTTGAAAGTTTTTAGAAATTATTGAAGTTGTGCGTAATAATTACAGAATTTATACATTAGGATATTTTTCACTTTTGAGTTAAATTTCAAAATGTATCTATTTTTAGAAAAATTTACACATTTAAATTTTTTTATAAAAAAATGGCCATAACATTATTTTTCTATTCCTTTAAGGTACTTACCTGACACTAAATGTTGTGTTGTGGCATATGCAATAGAGCCATACAAACGAAGCCAACATGAACAAGAAGAAAATTGAACCTGAAAAAATAATACATGTATAAAGCGATAAGTGCACTAAAAACCGGTAAAATAACGCAAAAAACAGAAAAGACTAAAAAGTACTAAAAACCGGCAAAAGACAAGAAACTAGTAGAGGTGGAAAATTATCAATAGAAACCTATTAAATTTAGGTATATTATATTGTTTATTTCATTCATAGGAGATTCTGACCAATAGAAAGCTACAGAAATAAAAATAAAAGTGATCATTTTTGATAATGTCCCGTCGTCAAGTATATTACGTCAGATGCCCTTCGTTGCTACGAAAAAATACATTCGGTGACATTACTGACAACTATTGTTTTAAAAATTATAAAAGTGATGACTTTCAACCGTCAAATATTTATAATAACTGTGTGTTTAATTGTACTAATTTGTACATAAATAAATTACAATAAAATTTTGGTTTTGAACAGTTTTATTCATGAAATAATCGCAACAAATTGCACTAGATCTCTAAAATCATTATCGAATTTTTGCCCTCGTGACACTTCGTGAAAACTGTCAAAGTGTCACTCGGGAAAAATTTGATAATTTTAGAGCTCTTGTGCAATTACTACTGATAGTCTAAGAGCTAGTGAACCCTCCGACTAACGGTCGTCCTGTGAGGCTAGAAATTTTTCGAGTGATAATTCATAGCACACCAAAACGCTAAAAATCATAACATGGCAGGCATCAGCGGTGCACGTGTATCTACCAGGTGAATCGAAAAGTGCAAATTTAGGGGGTAAAATAAACTTTCTCCTGTAAGGTTTAAATTTAAGTATGTGTTTGAGTAAGTCATTTAAAAGAAATGTGTACAATGACAGGAGATTCTGAAGAGCATAACACCTTGCCAGGCGAGGGGAAAGAAGATTAGGGGTTTTCCCAAAAATTATTTTTTTTTGCATCGAACAAATTTTTTTTAAGTTTTTTGAATCATTCCAAAAAAAAGGTCTTTAGTGATTTTTCTCTTAAGTTAATAGTTTTTGTTATATAAGCGATTGAAAATTTTAACCCTAAATCGGAAATTTATCTAAAAATTTCAAAGTTGCCAAAGTAGGTAGATATTCTTTAAACATTTATTGATGAAATCCCAAAGAGTTTTTTAATTGCTAATCAAGCGGGCGCGACACTGTAGTATAAGTGAGGACGTTTGAGTTGGCATAAATTCATTATCTCGAGAATGGGCAAATTTGAATAGAAGTCCTCAGACAGGTCGATTTTTATTTTTAAATTAGGACTCTTTGGCATATATATATATATATATATATATATATATATATATATATATATATATATATATATATAAATGTGTTTCAAAGATCTACATCTTTTGTTTTTTCATAAACATTATCTTACTTACTGTAAAGTAATTAGGGAATTAAAACTTGAGAATGGCATTGTCAGGTTGGGCGTAGATTTACGTTCCTGCTATGTCTAGGTCTCGAATGTTGTTTTTTGATTGGAATGTGTCTGAAGATATTCAACCTCTCATCTTCACCGATGAGCCCATAGAGGTTGAAGAGGGCGAAACACATTTCTAAGAGCTGGTGTTTGGATCTTCGATTCTATTCAAAAAATTTTTCCCAGCCCGAAGTAGTGGATGTGTGAATTGTTCGTAAGGGGATTTTTCCGCATTCTCTATTTCATTTGTTTATATATATATATATATATATTTGTTTATATATTTAATTGCCAACTAAATTGACCGATTCAACCTCTGAATTCACTAGCTGAATACCTTTAAATTTAAATTAACGGTCGCATACCTTGCACTATATATATATATATATATATATATATATATATATATATATATATAAATAATACTAGTGACGTCATCCATCTGAGCGTGATGACGTAATCGATGATTTTTTATGAGAGTAGGGGTTGTGTGATAGCTCATTTGAAAGGCTATTAAATCTCTATTCACTAATATAAACAATAACATAATTATTTATACAGGGTGTACAAAAATTTGTTTTTTATTTAAATAACTTTAATTAAATTTGACAAATAGAAGAAATTTTTTTTGTACACCCTGTATAAATAATTATAATAATGTTTATACTACTGAATAGAGAATTAAATAACCCTTCAAATGAGCTATCACACAACCCCTACTCTTATTTAAAAAAATCATCGATTACGTCATCACGCCCAGATGGATGACGTCAATAATATTATATATATGCCAAAAAGTCCTAATTCAAAAATAAAAATCGACCTGTCTGAGGATTTCTCTTGAAATTTGCCCATTCTCGAAATAATGAATTTATGCAAACTCAAACGTCCTCACTTACTACAGTGTCGCGTCCGCTTGATTAGCAATTAAAAAAACAAAGGGGTTTTCGATATTTTATTGCAAAAATCTCTTTGGGATTTCATCAACCAATGTTTAAAGAATATCTACGTACCTTGGCAACATTGAAATTTTTAGATAAATGTCCGATTTAGGGTTAAAAATGGCCGATTTCGCAATTTTCAAAATTTTCAATCGCTTATATAACAAAAACTATTAACTTAGAGAAAAATCACTAAAAACCTTTTTTGTGTGAAATGATTCAAAAAACCTAAAAAAAATTTGTTCGATGCATAAAGAATAATTTTAGGAAAACCCCTAATCTTTCCCCTCGCCTGGCAAGGTCTTATGCTCTTCAGAATCGCCTGTCATTGTACACATTTCTTCTAAATGACTTACTCAAACACATACTTAAATTTAAACCTTACAGGAGAAAGTTTATTTTACCTCCTAAATTTGCACTTTACAATTCACCTGGCAGATACACGTGCACCGCTGATGCCTGCCAGGAGTGCCAGGTCATGGTTTTTAGCCTTGGTGTGCTATGAATTATCACTAGACAAATTTCTAGCCTTACAGGACGACCGTTATTCGGAGGGTTCACTAGCTCTTAGACTATGATAGTTTCCCATCTTTAGAAGTATTGGGGGAATATGTTAACTAATACTGTCACAGTTTTAGTTGCCATCAGTATCAATATAATATAAATTTATAGATTTCTATTGATCATTTCTCACCTCTACTAGTTTCATCACTTTTTATTTCACTGCGTGTTATATTTTCCGTCTAGTAACTCTATCGAGTTTCCAACTTTAGACGTTAGATTAAGAGATGGCTGACATCAGTCATAATTGTACGTATGACGTTCTTGCTAATCTAGTTTTATTAGGACGTGTATGTCTTCTTCTTCTTTGATTTATTGGCCTCCATCTACTTAAGTATTTGGCTAGCTTGGCGTCTCGGAATAAAGAAAAATCCCTTATTCACCTACAATTCTGAGTAATTATTGAATAAATGAAGCGTTTATTTGAAAAACAACACTTGTTTAAAAATTAAAATGTTTGCAAATCAACAAAAACTGTCCAGCTACAATTTATTTCAAATCTTACATTTACTAAGATATTCATTGGAAGGAATGTGGATATCAAAATAATTGTACAAGCTGGTTTTATATTTTTATTGACATTTTAAACAAAAATAGGTATAAACTTGGCAAAATATATTGGAAAATATAGAGGTATTGTGTGAAACTATCCAAATGTTCTATGTAGTTTACGAAGGACATCTGAGATTTTTACAGAACTGAATGTGTCACATGGAGAAAGAAACTACTATTCTATGAGAACAATACTCGTACATAAAGCCGAATTTGCCAAAAATCGACATGTTGTTTTTCAAATACGTAAACGCTTCAAATACAACAAAGGTAAAAACTTTTCTCGCTCAGGAATAACTGCTGACCATTACACAATCTGCTTTAATATTCCTCAATTTAAGTGTGAAATTGATTATTTGACGTTTATTTGTGTCAGCCGAAACGAATAACGTAGGATATTAAAATTTAGTTATTAAGGTACCAAGAGTATTATACGGATAATAACGCTTGAGGTCAATGGTGTATATACCGAGGGCCTTTGGCCCGAGCGATATACGTTGACCGAAAGCGTTATTATCTATAATACCCGTGGTGCCTTCAACGTTTAATGTTCGACTAAATTATTTTTTATGCAAAAAATTTGAATAAATTTTGAATTAATTAGTTTTCAAATAAGTACATTTACCAGCAATAGTCGTAACTTAATTGTGGTAACCACAGTTTTACTTAGGTTTTTATTTGTCAACTTGACAGTATTTAACTAGTTATTTAAATTTAATGCCCTAGGGCGTTATTTTTCAAAATATCGTCCTAGGGCATTATATCGTACTTAACTGACTTCAAAATCATGTCATTATTTGTCAAATAATATACCAGTCGGATATTAAAAAGTATACGTCGACATCATACGTATAATTTATGACTGAAGTCATCTAGCCAGGTACATAGGTATAAGAACTAGCCTCATCCCGTACTATCTCAAAACTTAATATTATGTTTTTCATCTTTTGCCTTATTTTGCCGGTTATTAAAGTACTCAGAGGATCGAGCTAGAACGTGTTTCGCACCCTCAGTAATATAAGGGCTCAACTCAAAATTTGTGTTATCTGTGCTTTTGAATGATATGGGCACAAAATGAAATTCTCTATCGGTTAGCATTGACAGAGGGAGAAAAAGAACATGGATGGTTCGGTAAATATATGTATGCCTCTCTCTTATTCTCCCAGGCCACCTCTGGTTTTTAGTGCTACAAGGGAGCAATCAGTAACATGTCTTTCTATGACGAAAATCCTGGTTAGATTGTGTTTTAAGATTTTGTATTTTATAGGATAGTTTTTAGTTGAGCCGTTATGTTATGCAAAATATAAAAATAAATGGGTCTAATTCACAATAGTCTAAGAGCTAGTGAACCCTCCGACTATCGGTCGTCCTGTAAGGCTAGAAATTTGTCTATTGATAATTCATAGCACACCAAGGCTAAAAACAATGACCTGGCAGGCATCAGCCGTGCACGTGTATCTACTAGGTGAATCGAAAAGTGCAAATTTAGGAGATAAAATAAACTTTCTTGTGTAAAGTTTAAATTTAAGTATGTGCTTGAGTAAGTCATTTAGAAGAAATGTGAACAATGACAGGCGATTCTGAAGAGCATAACACCTTGCCAGGCGAGGGGAAAGATTATGGGTTTTTCCTAAAATTATTTTTTTTTGCATCGAAAAAAGTTTTTTAGGTTTTTGAATCCTTCCAAACAGAAAAGGTTTTTGGTTATTTTTCTCTCAAGTTAATAGTTTTTGTTATATAAGCGATTAAAATTTTGAAAATTGCAAAATTGCCCATTTTTAACCCTAAGTCGGACATTTAACTAAAAATTTCAATGTTGCCAAGGTAGGTGGATATTCTTTAAACATTGGTTAATGAAATCCCGAAGAGTTTCTTGCAATACAATATCGAAAAGCCCTTTGTTTTTTAATTGCTAATCAAGCGGGCGCGACACTGTAGTGTCAGTGAGGACGTTTGAGTTTGCCTAAATTCATTATCTCGAGAAAGAGCAAATTTAAAGAGAAATCCTGACAGGTCGATTTTTATTCCTTAATTAGGACTTTTTGGCATATATAATACTAGTGACGTCATCCGTCTATGCGTGATGATGTAATCGATGACTTTTTTAAATGATAGTAGGGGTTGTGTGATAGCTCATTTAAAAGTTTATTTAATTTTATATTCAGTAATATAGACATTAACATAATGATTTGCTCAGGATGTACAAAAAAAATTTTTTTATTAAATTAATTTAGACAAAAAAGAAGAAAAAAATTGTTTGTACACCCTGTATAAATAGTTATGTTAACGTTTATATTACTGAATAGAGAATTAAATAACCTTTCAACTGAGCAATCACACAACTCCTACTCTCATTTAAAAAAATCATCGATTACGTCATCACGCCCAGATGGATGACGTCACTAGTATTATATATATGCCAAAAAGTCCCAATTTAAAAATAAAAATCGACCTGTCTGAGGATTTATCTTCAAATTCGCCCATTCTCGAGATAATTAATTTATTCAAACTCAAACGTCCTCATTTATACTACAGTGTCGCGCCCGCTTGATTAGCAATTAAAAAACAAAGGGGTTTTCGATATTGTATTGCAAAAAACTCTTCGGGATTTCATCAACCAATGTTTAAAGAATATCTACCTACCTTGGTAACATTGAAATTTTTAGTTAAATGTCCGATTTAGAGTTAAAAATGGCCGATTTCTCAATTTTCAAAACTTTTAATCGCTTATATAACAAAAACTATTAACCTAAGAGAAAAGTCACTAAAGACCTTTTCTGTTTGGAATAATTCAAAAAACCTAAAAACTTTGTTTGATGCAAAAAAGATAATTTTAGGAAAAACCAATAATCTTTCGCCTGGCAAGGTCTCATGCTCTTCAGAATCGCCTGTCATTGTACACATTTCTTCTAAATGACTTACTCAAACACATACTTAAATTTAAACTCTACAGGAGAAAGATTATTAAATAAAAATTTTTACCCTCTAAATTTGCACTTTTCGATTCACCTGGTAGATACACGTGCACGGCTGATGCCTGCCAGGTCATGGCTTTTAGCCTTGGTGTCCTATGAATTATCTCTAGACACATTTCTAGCCTTAGAGGACGACCGTTAGTCGGAGGGTTCACTAGCTCTTAGACTACAATAATAGATCGCTCTTTTGCATAAACAGTGACAGAGCATTTTTATAATATAAGGGATCAAAATAAAAGGGATTAAACAGTTCCTTATTTCTGTTGTTTTTTGTACTATATGGGACTAACTTGAAAGTACCTATTTTTTTCAATTACATGTAATTAATGGAATTTATTTATATTCTTTTTTTCTCATTGCTATTTATAGTGCAATTATCAGATAACAAATCTGCCAAATTTCACATTTATTTATATCTTAAATAATAAGCATGTTATTTGAAAAAATAGCTGTAATTTAGGAAACCAGAATCTTTAAACGCGATTTCGCAAAAATCAACTTTTTTGAATTATGCCTCTATATTACTGAAGGTGCGGTTTGTTTGCATTGGACTACGACTACCTATGTAATATTTTGTAGTTTTAATAGATAAAAAGATGATATTAATTGATAAGAGTCACATTGGAGTAAATTTATTGTGTTGTGCACCTGCTGGTAATATTTCGGTGAGTGAAATTTAGTTTTACTGCACTTACTGGCACAAAATATAAACAAAACCTTATTTGCTAAACAACTTTTTTGCTCCTCTTATCAATAATTACCTACAATAAACCCATTATTGGAACAACTAATCACCTGTAGATAGGCAGCCAGAATTACGATCAGTAATTACTGGTTGCTGAACGTAATATATACCAATAGAAGCCAAAATTAAAAGATCATCTCCAGGATTGCTTCTGACTACGAAGGCACCCTAAATAAAAATATGAGTTCACCGACCGAACATAACACCACGATGACAAACACTTCCTTCCACAGGTCTTAAATAATATTAATATGACTACGTCAAATCCATAGGAGACACTATCGGCACGGGCGCTCATATAAAAACTTTCAGAGGAGGGGGGGCAGACGTGAAGATGTTGCACATTATTTTTTGTATACTTTAGATAACCATATATAGTATACAGCAGCTGAAGAGATAGGGGGGCTACGGCCCCCCCTGCCCATGATTATATCAGACCAAGGAATATAAGCTTCGCCTCAAGGATCTCAAACAGCAGAATATGTACATATTTATTTAACCAAAATCAGCAAAAATCAGCAAAAATCAACCAAAATCAAAACCTAGTTCAGCAGCTTATTTCCATAAAACCTACTATTACCATCGGAAGCCATATCCTGTCAGTAAGAAAATTAGTCACACCAGCAAAACGACTGATCATATCTAATATATGTCCCTCAATACCACACGAAATATTAGAGACGGCCCTGAAAAATATAGGACTTCAGCTAGTTTCTCCAATACCATTCCTACGAGCTGGTATTCCAGGAGATGAATACAATCATATTTTGTTCTTCCGTATAAAAGTATATTTTGTGCCACCCCATGATAATCCTGAAGTTGAAACATTCCTGATTATTCCATTTGACAATATTGAATATAGAATATTTTTATCCACAGGTAAAATGATTTGCTTCTTATATAAAAAAACCTGGCCACACTGCATGAAATTGCCCCACTCTTGAATATAATCAATCAGAAAATTCGAACAAAACACCTTCCCTTCCTTCTAATATTTCCCAAGCTGCAAGTCTAAACACACTACCGGTAGCTCCACAAGACCATAATTCGGAAACTGCCAATGACACGCGAACAATTTATATAGCTTCAAAAGGTGAACAGAGACCAAAGTCAACGGACTCGTCAGAAATATAACACCCAACTAATTCATAGTTTACCATACCAGAGCAAGCCACAAAAAAGCAACTCAAGCCAAAAAGAAAATCAAAAGGGACTCTTCTATTCACTATGACTGCAAAATATCGTTGGAATCTAAGAATGCAATCAGAGACCACTACCAAAAAGATTCTTTTATGTTACCGGTCGATAACTTCATAGCTTTCTTAGAGAATTGTTACGGTAAATCCAGGCAACTGAGTGAAGCACTTCTGTTTACAAAAAATATAGAAGATCTTCTCTCTGATACATCCAAGATCTACAAATTACTAGCAGATAGATCTATCAAAATTAGCCTCACTAGAATCAGTAAATAAATTAAAATGGAACTAGGCTCAAACAATTCTGACGTAGAAAGCATAATCTCGGTATCCTCACAGGACAATTTCGAAGAAGATAATTTCTCTGAAGGACCGGCCACATCAGAAATATAAAGTAATAATTTTCAAAGATGAAATTTTTCAATCCTAAAAGCAACATTAATAATATTGAAAATATTAAAAATATTACTAAAAGATCTTTAAATTAAAAAACTTATTGGTACCCTTTCCTGGTGACACCTCTAAGGCTTCTACAATTTGCAAGCCAAATGGATGCTGCAGTGAAGACAAAGGGAAGGAATTCTACACTATACAATTCACATCCCCGTCTGCAGCTTGGTAAAGTTCCAACGGAAAATGCACCTAGTTACTCTACGGAGTAATACGACTATAAAATAAGAATGTATACCATTTTTATTAAGTTGCAATGCGAAGGCAAAACAATCTAACTTTTCAATTAGAATACGGAGTGCAATCCAGCTCTCTGAATCGCGATTTTCGATTCTTATTGGAATCTCATCGGAGAGAGCGCAGGCTTGTTCTCCATATCCTAACTGACCAGCACCGAGAGCTTTTCCCACACATTGCAACTGAAACAAAATAGGGTAGGTGACTAGCGTCATTTGGCAATTGAAAGATGAAGTTTTTCAAATCTTTCATCTTTCAATTGCCAGATGACGCTAGTCACCTACCCTATTTGTTTCAGTTGCAATGTATGGGAAAAGCTCTCGGTGCTGGTCAGTTAGGATATGGAGCATATCCTAACTGACCAGCACCGAGAGCTTTTCCCACACATTGCAACTGAAACAAAATAGGGTAGGTGACTAGCGTCATTTGGCAATTGAAAGATGAAGTTTTTCAAATCTTTCATCTTTCAATTGCCAGATGACGCTAGTCACCTACCCTATTTGTTTCAGTTGCAATGTGTGGGAAAAGCTCTCGGTGCTGGTCAGTTAGGATATGGAGAAGAAGCCTGCGCTCTCTCCGATGAGATTCCAATAATAATCAAAAATCGCGATTCAGAGAGCTGGATTGCACTCCGTATTCTAATTGAAAAGTAAGATTGTATTGCCTTCGCATTGCAACTGAATAAAAATGGTATACATTTTTATTTTATAGTCATATTACTCCGTAGAGTAACTAGGTGCATTTTCCGTTGGAACTTTACCAAGCTGCAGACGGGGATGTGAATTGTATAGTGTAGAATTCCTTCCCTTTGTCTTCACTGCAGCATCCATTTGGCTTGCAAATTGTAGAAGCCTTAGAGGTGTCACCAGGAAAGGGTACCAATAAGTTTTTTAATTTAAAGGTCTTTTAGTAATATTTTTAATATTTTCAATATTATTAATGTTGCTTTTAGGATTGAAAAATTTCATCTTTCAATTGCCAGATGACGCTAGTCACCTACCCTATTTGTGTCAGTTGCAATGTGTGGGAAAAGTTCTCGATGTTGGTCAGTTAGGATATGGAGAACAAGCCTGCGCTCTCTCCGATGAGATTCCAATAAGAATCGAAAATCGCGATTCAGAGAGCTGGATTGCACTCCGTATTCTAATTGAAAAGTAAGATTCTTTTGCCTTCGCATTGCAACTGAATAAAAATGGTATACATTTTTATTTTAATAATTTTCAATTTAATCCAATGGAACTGCGACGGGTTTTACCCCCGTCTAGAACGTATTCAACAATTAATCCTGGGCACGAATGCTGACATTATCTGCCTACAAGAAACAAACTTTATGCAAACGGACAAAGGTTATCTTAATGGTTTTGGAGCACATCACTAGACTTAGACAAATATGCAAATTGCATATTTGGCATATAATGCAAAATATGCAATTTGCATTATTTTTGCATTATTTTGCAATATTTTTCTCAATTTTGCATATTTTTATATAAGTGTGCATAAAGTGCATATAATTTTAAATTTTGGTTGTAACTATACATATATTTTTATATTACTGTAACAAGTAGCTTGGAAATCTCAATATTTAATTCTGTATTCAAATTTTGGGTACCTGAATGTAGTAACTAATAAAAGAGCGGCTTATTATATGTACACAGTTTTGTCACGTTTTGGTTACAAAGGTTCCAAAATCAGCCAGTTTATATATCTAGGTAAAAATTTTTATTTTGATTTTGTTGTAAAATAAGCCGTGAACGCGTGTTTTTGTAATTGTGAATTATTACTGTACTTTGAAAATGTCGCAAATAGACAGTTCAGTGTCGTGGTGCCATTCATAAAATCAAACTATAGTTTTTTTCAGAAAACTATAACTCAATTAGAATCCTCCAAATATTTATCATTGTTAGACAGTACATTTTAAATAAAAGAATTTGAATCATTATTTCAAAACGTTAAAAGTAATCCATATCAGATAGGAAATCTTTCAAAAATCATCATCATCATCATCATTCTTTTTGAATTATCCCTATGCGGGGTCGCCTTCCCTAATTGCATTTCTTCACACAATTCTATCTTGGATCATAATAATGTCAATCCCCTTTACCAACACGTCCTGCCTTATCGTCTCCCCCAGGTCTTCTTTGGTCTTCCTCTCTTACTCCTTCCAGGAATCTGCACTTCAGCTATTCTTCGTATTGGGTAATTAACGTCTCGACGTTGAACATGACCAAACCATCTTAACCTATGCTATCTTATTTGGGCATCGATTGGTGCCACTCCTAGACTTCCCCTAATATACTCATTTCTAATTTTATCCTTCTTTGTCACTCCACTCATCCATCTAAGCATTTTCATTTCCGCCACATGCATTCGTTGTTCCTCTTTCTTCTTCACTGCGCAACATTCAGTTCCGTACATCATAGCCGGTTTTATGGCTGTTTTATACAATTTTCCCTTCAGCTTCATTGAAATTTTTGTGTCACACAACACACCACTCGCTTCCTTCCACTTCATCCATCCAGCCCTAATTCTACTCCAAAATTGCATATGTTGTTGATCTGCCCTGCATAAAGCCAAATTTATTCTCGGATATTTCGATCTCTTCACGTATCCGTCTATCAATTTCTCTTTCCCATATTTTCATGGTGTGGCTAAGCAGTTTTATAGCCCTGTAGTTTCTACATTGTTGTATATCTCCCTTGTTTTTGTAAACAGGTACCCGTATACTGCTTCTTCATTCATCTGGCATTTGTCCAACTTCCATAATTCTATTAAATAAACCTGCTAGCCACCTTATTCCTGTCTCTCCCAATGCTCTCCATACTTCCCCAGGAATATCATCTGCTCCTACCGCTTTTCCTTTCTTTATTTCTTGAAGCGCTTGAGCCACTTTCTTGTTTTTTATTTTGGTGACCATTGCTGCCACTGCCTCCGTTGACTCTACAGTTGTCTGTCAAATTCTTCATTTAATAAGCTGTCAAAGTACTTTCTCTATCTCTTTTTGACATCCGTTTCGTGAACTAGTATTTTTTTATGTTCATCTCGGATACATCTAATCTGATTAAAATCTTTTGCTTTCTCTGCTCTCTGTTTGGCTATTTGATATATCTTCGTTTCGCCTTCCCTGGTATCAAGTTGATCGTATAGGTTTGAATACGCTTCTGCGTTGGCTTTCGCTACTGCTACTTTCGCTTCCTTTTTGGCCACCATATTATAGTTTTGGGTTGACCTCCGCAAGGTCGAATTGGGTTGGTAGCTTTGCGCTCTGTCAGCGTTCGATTATTTACAACAACAGTACATTGTTATACACAGATATATTTATACAGAGTGATACAAACCACATAAGGATGAGCGACTGGGACGAAATCAAAGTTTAATAAAAAATTTGACGTCGAAAATGCGCAAAGATTTGAAAGAAATTAAAACTGATTTACAAGAATATAAAGAAACACTGAAAATTTTCAGAGAAGAAAATATAGAATTAAAGAAAGAAATTAACGAACTGAAAATAAAAGTTGAAAAATTGGAAAAATTGGAAGAAAAAGTCGAAAACTTCGAAAAATAGAAGAAGAAAAATAATATAATTATAAGTGGATTTAAAATACGCGACAATGAAGAAGAAAGCGCAAGAAGAAATAGAAAAATTTGTCGAAAACAAGCTACAAGTTGTTATAAAAGCGAAAAAATTGACAAAAATAAACGAAACAATGTGCGTTCTAAAACTGAACAATCGAGAAAAAGCAGACGTAATGAAAAATAAACACAAACTAAGACATGTCAAAGGCCAAAAAATATTTATACGCCATGATTTAACAGAACAAGAGAACAAAATCCAGAAAAGCCTACAAGAAATAGCAAAAGATAAAAGAAACCAGAACAAAAAGGTAGTAATTGGGTACCAGAAATTAATTATAAATAGCAAAAAATTTATATGGAATAAAAAGAAAAATACGATTGAAAGTACGAAGACTCTTAATGATAATTCAAAAAACTAGTGGAACATATACAGGACGGGAACATGGAGACGACCAGCATAAGAAAGGAAAACGAAATATGATAAAAGGAAGAGCGAGCACATGGAAAATTGGAACATGGAATATTCGAAGTATTTACGGAAAAGAACATGATTTAATAGAGGAATTTGAACAAGCACAACTAGATATACTAACAGTATCGGAAACAAAGAAAAAAGGCAAAGGCGAAATTAAACTTAATAAAGGTCATTTAATGATATATAGTGGAGTGGAGAATAAACAAAGAGCTGCAGCCGGAATAGGATGCATAATACATGAAAAGCTAATAAATAGTGTAAACACATGGGAGGCAATTAACGAAAGAATATTGAAAGTAGAACTAACAGGCATAAACGGAGAAAACTGGATAATATTAGCCGTATACGGACCAAGTGAAGACGAGAATTCAGCAATAAAAGATAAATTTTGGGATGAACTAACAAGAATTACAGAAGAATGCAAAGGAAGAATATTAATTGCTGGAGACTTCAACAGCAGAGTTGGTAAACAAGATCACAAATATAACACAGTAATAGGTACACATGGGGAAGATACGAGGAACAATAACGGCAAGAGATTGCTTGAATACTGTCAACTACATAATCTAATAATAACAAACACACTCTTCGAACATAAAAATATTCACAAATACACACAGGAAGTTATAAGCAGAGGAGAAAAATCAATAATCGATTATGTAATAGTGGAAAAAGACTATAGGGCAAACATTACCGACACCAAAGTACGAAGAGGTGCAGAAATCAATAGTGATCACTATCTGGTGGTAACAAAAATTAAACACCAAATTTTGAAGGACGAGGAGCAGAAATTAAATAAAGAAAGAAAAGTAGAATTTGAATCAAATCTTACAAGTTGACAGAAGAAAATGTGAGAACTAAATATGAAGAAATAATAAATCGAGAAATTGAAAAAAGGCTATTAATAATGAGAGATGCAGATGTGGATCAGTTATGGAATAGTATAAAAGAAATTATTATTGACGCATCCAAGGAGGCCTGCGGCGTAAGTAGAACAACTAGTAACAGGAAACAGACATCATGGTGGAATGAACAAATTAAATCAGAAACAAAGGAAAAGAAAAGAAGATGGAAAATATACCTTTCAAACAAAACAACTGAAACGTATGAAAAATATAAAGAACAACGAAAAATAGTAAAAAATATGATAAAAGATGCAAAAGAAGAAAGTTGGAAACAATTCGGGGAAAAACTAGAATCAGATAGTAAAAGTAACCAAAAGCTGTTTTATAAGACCATGAAAACGTTAAGAAGGGGAGAAAATACAGTTCAATTGACAATTAGAGACGAAACAGGAAACATTTTGACACAGGAAGAAGAAATAATGGAAAGATGGAAAAGGTATTTTCAAGAATTATTATCAACTGAAAATGAAACACCACATTATACCATTAACGTGACAAATACAAAAGAAACCATAGAAGAAACGCAAGACACTGCAATAACATGGGAAGAATTTACACAAGGATTGGCAAAAATGAAAAATGGAAAGTCACCAGAGCATGATAAAATATCAACTGAGATGCTAAAATATATGGGAGTACAAGGACAACACATATTATTACAATTAATAAACAAGATATGGAAAGCTGAAAGAATACCAGAAGAATGGAAGATCTCGTTGATACTACCCATATTTAAATCTGGAGATAAAAAAGAATGCAAAAACTATAGAGGCATAATGCTCTTATGCTCGGCGATGAAACTGTACGAACAAATATTACAAGAAAAGCTGACAAAGATAATCGATACAACATTAGCAGAAACGCAAAGTGGCTTTAGAAAAGGAAGAAGTGTGTAAGATCACAGCTTCACTATTAAACAGATCATTGAGAAAACGAAACTCAGAAGAGGAAAAGCATATTTTGCATTTATCGACTTACAAAAGCGTTTGATCTTGTTCCTCGGCAAAAAGTATGGTCGCTCCTGGAACAAAGAGGAATAGCAGCCAAACTAAGGAAAAATATCGAATGTCTATACAAAAATACGACGAATTGTGTTATAACTAGAAACCTCAAGTCAGAAAATTTTATAACAAAAGATGGTCTAAGACAGGGAGGAGGACTAAGCCCAACATTGTTTACGTTATTTATGGACGAA
Source organism: Diabrotica virgifera virgifera (assembly GCF_917563875.1). Lineage (NCBI taxonomy): Eukaryota > Metazoa > Arthropoda > Insecta > Coleoptera > Chrysomelidae > Diabrotica > Diabrotica virgifera. The sequence continues at coordinate 154,912,927 of NC_065446.1, read as the reverse complement.
ATAATTAAAAAATGTAGTCAGAAAACAAAACACCTATTTGTAGGATACAAAAACTTACAACCGATCGAAATATCAGAATGTGCTTTTGCAGATGACATCGTTATAATGGCAGCAAAAGAAAAGGACCTACAAGATAACTTACAAACGTGGAGTGAAATATTAGAAGAAAGTGGCATGAAACTAAACCTAACAAAAACAAAAGTGATGGTAATAGCAGAAACTAAAGAACACGTGAGTATAGAGATCAATGGTATACAAATACAACAAGTTGAATGCTTCGAATACCTAGGTGTAAAAATTGAAGATTCAGGTCAACAAGGTTTAGAAATTGATAAACGTATAGAGAAAGCAATAAATTCATATTATGCAATGAACACAACTTTTATAGGAAAAAAGGAAATAGCGCAAAGTACAAAAATGAAAGTATTTAAGGCAATATATAGACCCATACTCACCTTCGGTTGTGAATCGTGGACATTAACAGGGAGGCAGAAGAGCAGACTACAAGCGACGGAAATGAAGTACCTAAGAAGAGCGAGAGGAATCACAAGACTTGACAGGGTAAGAAATGAGCAGATAAGGGAGGATCTGGAGGTGGAATCAATCTTAGAATTCATAGAAAAAAGACAAATCAGCTGGTGGGGACATTTACAAAGACTAGATGATAGAAGACCGGTAAAAATGATTTGGGAAGCGAAAGTAAATATCAAGAGGAAGAGAGGAAGACCAAGAGAAACATGGGACCAAGCTATTGGAAAAGTTCTACAAAAGAGAGGCAAATCCTGGAAAGAAGCAAAAGTATTGGCACAAAATAGAAGTCAGTGGCGTAAATTTGTACACAATATCTAAGTTATTATTGTAATCCCGACACCAATAGGTAGAAGGGAATTTGATTATATATATATATATATATATATATATATATATATATATATATATATATATATATATATATATATGTATATATATATATATATATATATATATATATATATATATATATATCAAACAAATGAAATAGAGAATGTGGAAAAATCCCCTTACGAATAACTCACACATCCACTATTTCTGGCTGGGAAAAATTTTTCGAATAGAATCAAAGATCCAAACACCAGTTCTTAGAAATGTGTTTCGCCCTCTTCAACCTCCGTGGGCTCATCGGTAAAGATGAGAGGTTGAATATCTTTAGACACATTCCATCAAAAAACAACATCCGAGACATAGACATAACAGGAGCGTAAATCTACGCCCAACCTGAAAATGACAGTCTCAAGTTTTAATTCCCTAATTACTTTAGAGTAAGTAAGATAATGTTTATGAAAAAACAAAAGATGTAGATCTTTGAAACACACTCAGTGATCAAAAGATCCACAGGTACTGGTTTAACGACCACTCGTACGAAATCAAACAAATGAAATAGAGAATGTGGAAAAATCCCCTTACGAATAACTCACACATCCACTATTTCGTACGAGTGGTCGTTAAACCAGTACCTGCGGATCTTTTGATCACTGAGTGTGTTTCAAAGATCTACATCTTTTGTTTTTTCATAAACATTATCTTACTTACTCTAAAGTAATTAGGGAATTAAAACTTGAGACTCTCATTTTCAGGTTGGGCGTAGATTTACGCTCCTGTTATGTCTATGTCTCGGATGTTGTTTTTTGATGGAATGTGTCTAAAGATATTCAACCTCTCATCTTTACCGATGAGCCCACGGAGGTTGAAGAGGGCGAAACACATTTCTAAGAACTGGTGTTTGGATCTTTGATTCTATTCGAAAAATTTTTCCCAGCCAGAAATAGTGGATGTGTGAGTTATTCGTAAGGGGATTTTTCCACATTCTCTATTTCATTTGTTTGATTTCGTACGAGTGGTCGTTAAACCAGTACCTGTGGATCTTTTGATCACTGAGTGTGTTTCAAAGATCTACATCTTTTGTTTTTTCATATATATATATATATATATATATATATATATATATATATATATATATATATATATATATATATAGAAAAGGAGTACGACCGTTAATCCAATATAAATTAAGGATCACTCGAAGAGTGGTGGGTTTTTCGGTCAATAGGTGGAGAAATAAGACAAAGAAGGTGGCTACTTCATCTATTTATTCGAAGACGTTTCGCTCTCTAATCAAAGAGCATCATCGGTTCATCTAAAAAGAATAATATGAAAAACCAAACATCCAAAGAGAAGTTAATACAACAGTGTTACCTCAAAAAGACATGTAGCAGTCAAAGGTATAAAATTGTAAAAAAAGCTTGAAACAATGAACCATTGAATCGTTAGGTTGTAGAAACAATCAATAAAAAGTACAGTTTACAGTTTAACAAAGACTTTGAACAGCAAAAGCAGCATGTGGTTATCATACATGTGATTAAAAAAAATAGGTAAAAAACTTGTATTCGCCGAGAAACTAAGTAAGATCACAAGATCAACCTTCCAACAAAAGCATATTAATTTAGTTTGATTTTGACTTTAGGTAACATTATTAAAATGATTATAAAAGTTAATAGTAGTAAAATTTATAAAAAGGTATTAAAAGTTACCACAAAAGCTTCTACACTATTCAAATCCACTCGGCAAAATGGGCATTTCTAAAGACAACGAACCATCCCGTAAAAGACAGTGACCTTGAAGTCAAAACTGACACAACAAGGCGAAATACCAACCGCTAATGCATTTGAGCGGTAAATTTGAAGATGTAATATAATATGGTAAGAAAAACTTGTTGTTTGTACGAAACATTATAAAGAAAGCAACAAATCGTTAGTAAACACCATTTAACTTTCAAGGAATGGTTCGAGGAAAAAACAAACTAGTGAGGACGATCTTTCCATATTACCATACAAGTGACTTGGTTTTAGCTGGCTAGCCAGCCAAAAACAAGTATAAATTTAATTTAACTTCCACAGTCCAAGGTTCATAATATTATAGAACTGAGTAAGTAATGAGAATAAATGAATCCAATAAATTTAAAATTTCATTAAACTATTTTATCAAAAATTTATTTCCAGCAATATATATCTAGTTAATAATAGTTATGGTTAAAGTAAAAAATTTTAAATTGAATTTATTTAAGTGAAAATGTATACAGAAACACACCATAGGAGACAATATTACAGTAAACTGACAATGACTAATTCTGCAATATTAATGCATGATAAATTTGGCTCAGGTTACTAATGTCCATTCTTTTATTCAGAGCATTGGGGTGCTTCAATATCGAACACATTTCCAAGAATTGCCTTTTCATGAGATTACGTTCGTTGCCAAGAATCCTAACTTCATTGAAGTCTACCCTTCTTAGACATGCGTGTCATCAGAATGGGAGACAATACTTTAACTACAAGTTGGTATAGGAAACCAATGGCCTCCAATAGGTTTCTCAACTACCATTCTTGTCATCCCTTTAAATACAAACTAAACCTTATCAAAGCTTTAAGCTGCAGGCTGAGTAGGTTGACACATCCGACTAATCGAAGGGAATCCCTTATACTGCTCAGAAACATATTGATTGAGAATTCCTACCCATCTTCCCTCATTAATAAATACCTTTATTCACAGAGTTATGGTTCTTCTTTAAATGACATACCCAATGGTGACCAACTCAGATCAATATCAAATAACACTGTCAATGACACTGTTCTGCCTACTACTGTACTTGGGACTCCAACTACCCATTACTCCTCTTTACCATATTTTCCTCATGTTACTGAAAAACTTATTAAACTGTATAAACACAATAACATTCCTGTCAAAATTGCTGTTAAGAATGCCAAGACGGTCAAAAATTTGTTTTCTAAAACTAAAACACCCTTGTCCCTTCTGGAACAAGTTAACGTCATCTATCACATACCTTGTGCTGAGTGTGACTCTTGTTATATCGGTCAGACAGGGAGATCACTAAGGGGGCGTCTTACAACACACCGCAGTGATATTAACTTATCCAAGCATACGTGTGCTCTTTCTCAGCATGCTATTACCACAAAACACAAGGTAGACTTCAATGAAGTTAGGATTCTTGGCAACGAACGTAATCTCATGAAAAGGCAATTCTTGGAAATGTGTTCGATATTGAAGCACCCCAATGCTCTGAATAAAAGAATGGACATTAGTAACCTGAGCCAAATTTATCATGCATTAATATTGCAGAATTAGTCATTGTCAGTTTACTGTAATATTGTCTCCTATGGTGTGTTTCTGTATACATTTTCACTTAAGTAAATTCAATTTAAAATTTTTTACTTTAACCATAACTATTATTAACTAGATATTTATTGCTGGAAATAAATATTTGATAAAATAGTTTAATGAAATTTTAAATTTATTGGATTCATTTATTCTCATTACTTACTCAGTTCTATAATATTATGAACCTTGGACTGTGGAAGTTAAATTAAATTTATACTTGTTTTTGGCTGGCTAGCCAGCTAAAACCAAGTCACTTGTATGGTAATATGGAAAGATCGTCCTCACTAGTTTGTTTTTTCCTCGAACCATTCCTTGAAAGTTAAATGGTGTTTACTAACCATTTGTTGCTTTCTTTATAATGTTTCGTACAAACAACAAGTTTTTCTTACCATATTATATTACATCTTCAAATTTACCGCTCAAATGCATTAGCGGTTGGTATTTCGCCTTGTTGTGTCAGTTTTGACTTCAAGGTCACTGTCTTTTACGGGATGGTTCGTTGTCTTTAGAAATGCCCATTTTGCCGAGTGGATTTGAATATTGTAGAAGCTTTTGTGGTAACTTTTAATACCTTTTTATAAATTTTACTACTATTAACTTTTATAATCATTTTAATAATGTTACCTAAAGTCAAAATCAAACTAAATTAATATGCTTTTGTTGGAAGGTTGATCTTGTGATCTTACTTAGTTCCTCGGCGAATGCAAGTTTTTTACATATTTTTTTTAATCACATGTATGATAACCACATGCTGCTTTTGCTGTTCAAAGTCTTTGTTAAACTGTACTTTTTATTGATTGTTTCTACAACCTAACGATTCAATGGTTCATTGTTTCAAGCTTTTTTTAAAATTTTATACCTTTGACTGCTACATGTCTTTTTGAGGTAACACTGTTGTATTAACTGCTCTTTGGATGTTTGGTTTTTCATATTATTCTTTTTAGATGAACCGATGATGCTCTTTGATTAGAGAGCGAAACGTCTTCGAATAAATAGATGAAGTAGCCACCTTCTTTGTCTTATTTCTCCACCTATTGACCGAAAAACCCACCACTCTTCGAGTGATCCTTAATTTATATATATAAATATATATATATATATATATATATATATATATATATATATATATATATATATATATATATATATATATATATATATATATATATATATATATATATATATATATATATATATATATGTTACAGTTCAACTTGATTCTCAGTCAGAGTTGACTCCAACTAGTTGGAGTCAACTCCAACTGAAACGAGCAGTAAAAGTTGATTTTAAAAATTTAAATCAACTTTTACTAGTTGGAGTTGACTCTTCCGGGATCGATTCAATAAATGTTGATTATACGAGAATCTCAAGTGCATTTTTGATGAGTGTGCGTTTCTTTGTTTTGACCGTTTCAACTACTTATTAGTATAGTCTGTAACGTCGCCCCCGTTAGGTAAATTATTCTGATTCGATTTTTTGCACAAACTTACTCAAAGAAATACATCCGTATAACAATCCTTATAACAAATACACAGGGTGTCACGCGGTACCGCGGTCGAAAAATTGTTTAACCAATTTCAGTAAAGTCAGTCAGTAAAGTGACTCTTTATCGAAAGAGTCTGATATTACAAGCAGAGGAACAGACGCGTTCGATAAAGAGTATTAAGGTGGTAAAATTGTATCGTCAATCATAAAAAACATTAACACTTACTTAAACTTTGAGGATTTTTTTTTAATTTTAGACGAAATAAAAAATTCGTATGACAGTAATGACAGATGACTTTTGCATGATGGTCGGTTTTGATGTGTAATCGATAGTTATCAATATTGTATACCTACCTAATTACTAAATCTGTAAAGTTTTGATTTATTTTGTATGAATATAATTGCGAAACACTATAGAATTTTACCTTTTGACATAAATTTTATTAATAATAAGATAAATTTCGTACAATATTTTTAATAATTAAAGTAAATAAATTTTAATTTCACTCAAATAAATAATCGATTGCTGACATTGACCACTTACATTCAATCTCGGTTAATTTGATTAATTATCGCGGCAGGTAAAGTAACATTCTTCTTTCAATACAACAAAGTGTTACTTTACTGCCGAAAATGAGGACAAATGAGTACAATACTGACTGATTTTAGTGAAGTTGGCGATAAACAATGATTTTAAACAAATTCGCAAAAATACATAATTTTTTCACTTCGTACAAATTTTTTTTTAGATCCGTTGGGCCTTTTTTTTTCTCTAAAATTGACTGTTGTCGAGTTATTAGCGACTTAAAATTTGAAAAACGCCAAAATAACCATTTTCAAGGTTTAATAACTCTGTTAAAGATAATTATTGTGTGAAAGTCGAGCGAGCGGCCGTGGAGTAACGGCATAATCGCTGGCCTCATACGCCAGTGCACGTGGGTTCGAGCCCCGCTAAAGACAAACCATTTTCATTTTCAATAATGACACGAGCCGTCTCACCGTGGGCTAGTGTACATCGACACTAGTTACTTGAAACAGGTTTAAAGATGTAATTGGCGCCGGAACTGTCCGAAAGGCAAAAATGCCATACGATATTATATATTATGAAAGTCAGAAACTAAAAAAAATCAAAGATTAAAACTACCTCTATAAGATCCTGAAGAGATTTTTGTCATTATTTCATTAATAAGATATTATTTTTAATTATCAACAATGAGCGCTAACCTTGTATTGAAGCGGCCGTCAATGTGAGTGCGAGTGAGATTCACCATTGGACGGCCGGAATGGTGCATCTCTTTAGCACTCCCCATTGACGGCCGCCTGATACGCACTTAGTGCTCATTGTTAATAATTAAAGATAAAGCTTAGTAATAAAATAGTGACAAACATTTCTGCTGGATCTTGTAGAGGGGCTATAAACTTTGATTTGGTTACTTTTTGACTTTCATAATAATGGATTTTAATGGAGTTAAGCCTTGAAAATGGCTATTTTCGCATTTTTCAAATTTTAAATCGCGTATAACTCGACAACAATCAATGTTAGAGAAAAATCACAAAATACCTTTTTTTGCTCAGAATAACCCAAATGGTCTAAAAAAATTGTTCGAAGTGAAAAAATTATTTTTGTGAATTTGTCTAAAAAAAATTGTTAACAATTTATCGATCAAGGTACTGCCTGGCACCCAGTAGATTTGTTATGAGGACCTCTTTTTGAGTAAGTTTGTGCAAAAAATTCGAATCGGAGTAATTTACCAAACGGGGGCGACGATACAGCCTAGACTAGTTTGAACATATTCAGTAACATTTAATTTCTAGAATCGGCTGTTTGTGTGAATCAGAATCAACTTTTACTAAACGGCATTGGGAAGAGTATACTTTTCCTAGTTGGAGTCTACTTTTACTAGTAAATGTTGAGTATAAATCTTCATTTTATATTTAAAATCAACTTTTACTGAAACCAGCCGTTAGAGTTGACTCCAACTAGTTGGAGTCAACTCCAACTGGATAATCAACTTGAACTGTAACATATATATATTGTTATATTTCTATTTGATCTGAAAATTAAATTTTGATAATTATGAACAAAAGACTCAGTTGAAATAGAGAATAGGTCATTAAATTTTGTAAATAGTAGAAAGTAATTTTAGAATGGGAATTAACTATTTTTTTTGAAATCCATTAAGCATATTTAGAAAGATTAAAAATTGGTTTTGAGGAATACTGCGAATGAGAGTTGGTGGTGGAAGGTTGATTTGTGAATCTGGAAGGGATATTTAGAAAGTAGGGGAATGAATGACAAATAGAGATCAGAATGTTTTGAGCTGTCGAGAAGTGAAGTCCAGCAGTAGACGGTAGTGAACGGAGAGTGAGAAAGCCGGTGTAGTTCCGTGAGTGTGGAGTATCTATCGTGGAACGAGAGGTAGGCCAGGTTGAGAGTAAAAGAACCTCCTTGAGCCAAGAGTGTCTCGGTAGCTGATTGCAGTTTCGAAAAAGGTAGAATACAGCATCACGACAGAAGCAGGAACGATAGCTATACGAGCTAGTTTTCAAAGGAGAACATTACTGAAAGCCAGGACGAGGTTTTGATCGCAGCCAAGGATAGCAGGAAACGGGTCTTGTGTGAAGACATTCTCAGTTCACCAGAAAAAGGTCAGTCTCATTTGTTTGGACATGAATGTATGGGTTTTTCGTATTAAATACCACATTATAAATTGAAGAACATAATAAATAATATCAGAAAAGCTTCATCAAACTTAAATAGAATTGTTGCTAATAAATCCTAATAGTTAAATGTTAATAAAAACTTTCAATTGGAAACCAAAAGGAAATAAGATTCCCATTTGTAAATGTTATGTTTAAGAATAATAAGATCTAGCAAATATTAAGCAGTGATTGCCATTTAAATAAAATAAACAATATTTTGATTATAATTGTAACCCATATGTGTGTATTATTTTACTCTTTTCTTTCCTATCCCGATCAGGAACCATTGAGAAATACTTAGAAGCCACGTAAGTAAGTAATTAATTTTATAAAAAGCCCTGAGATTAAAAACATATTGATATGTGATCTGGTAAATTAATTAGATTATTATTAATGCATTGATTAATTAAATGACATATAAGAATATTATCTCATATCAATAATCAAGATCACATCAACTGTCGTCCAACGTGGAAAGCATGGAAAGTATTTCTAGTGGCAAATTTGAAGGATAGAAAGAGTAAAGCCGGTATTTGAAAATTTATATGCCTATGGTAAAAAGTGAGATACTTACATTTGATAACATAAAATTTTAGATCTCTTTAGGTACAAATTTACATAACTGATTTAATATTTTATTTTTACGATATTTACATTTGATATATTTATTGACAATTTATAATATTTGGGTGAGAAAAAGTCGTCTTGGTAACATACTAGTAAAATTTCATATTTGGCGGGGACAGTACTTCTTGAAAACAAATGTCTGTGACAAGAAGCTAAAGCAAAGACAACAAAAAACAAAAAGAACATTCAAATCAAGAGAATAATTCAGACCAAGAAGATATTTTAGACACGACAATCATGGCATCAGAACAGCAAGAATTATCAGGAATAGATAAATTATTACAAATGATGCAACTCCAGTCACAAAGAATGGAACAGAAAATGGATGAAACACAACAAAAACTGGATGACAATCAAAGAGAAACAAAACAAGCAATGGATGAAGCATCAAAGAAAATGGATAAAGTGGATCAAAAAATGGATGAAACACAACAAAAAATGGATGAAACACAACTAAAAATGGATGAAACACAACAAAAAATGGATGAAACACAACAAAAATTGGATCAAAAAATGGATGAAACAAAAAGAATAATGCAAGAAAATCAGAAGGAAACAAAACAAGCCATAGAAGAGAACAACAAGAAAATGGAGGAACGCATAGAAAAGTATGAAATGAAAATTCAAGATAAAATAAAGGAACTAGAAAATTTGGAAAATAAGTTGGAAAATGCTATTCAAGTAGACAGAGAAGAAGTGGAAAAAAGAATCACAGAAATAGAAAAACAAGTCACCGAAAACAGGACGCAACAGAATGTCGGAGAAAGAAGAGAAATGGTTATACACAGCACAGATGACGTGAAGATAAGGTTTGGCGGGAATGTAAGAAGATTACACCCAGTGCCGTTCATAAATAGCCTGAAAAAGAAAATACAGCAGATCGGAAATTTCGAAACAGCAAAAGAAACTATCAGAAACCATCTCAAATATGAAGCAAGCCTATGGTTCGATTGCAAAGAAGAAGAATTTGACAGTTGGCAACAATTTGAACAAAAATTTTTGAATTATTTCTGGGGAAAAGTCCAACAATTGGAAATTAACAAGGAATTGCAAAATGGGAAATACAATAATAGGATGGGTATATCAGAAAGGACATATGCATTACAAATTTACTATAACGCAAAACATTTACAATATAATTACTCATCGGAACAATTAGTCGAACTGATTGCAAGACATTTCGAAGAAACGCTGGAAGATCATATCACATTGCAAAACTACAAAGACATAGATAGTTTATGCCAATTCCTACAAATAAGAGAATCACGTTTAAGAGAAAGAAAATCAAGAAGGTCGCGAGAAGATTACAGGCCCCGAGAAACACAGGATTACAGAGATAGAAACCAAAATAGGAGGGACTATACAAGACGAGATTTTAATCCCAGAAGGGAAAACGAAAATAGAGACAACGGAAGAGGAAATTATGAACAAAGAAATAGGCAATGGAATGAGGACAGAAATCGAGAATACCAGAGTAGAAACATCACACGCTCAAATCAAGAAAACAGAAATAATGGTAGACAAAATGAACAGGGATATCGAGAAAACCGAAACAGATCCGACAGACCAAGAGAAAATAGAAGAGAAGTAAATAATACCCAGACAGATGAATATGACGGAGAGAGACATTATGACGAAAATATAAACAACGATGAGCAACCGGCGTCTTTTCACGACGGCGCTCACTAAAAACCAAAAATCAAACAGGAATCTTTTGTAACCCCAAGGAGTTTATTAAATTGGCAAGAAACAACGAAAAGAAAAATGGAGTTAATTTAAAATTTGTGGATGGATTTATCAACGAGAAACCAATTAAAATTATGATAGACACTGGATCTGAAATAACATTGGTCAACAGAAAACTAATAGAAGAAGTTAACTTAACAAATTTAATTTACAAAATACCTAGGGTAAATTTAGTGGGCGCAAACAAACGGACATTGGCAACTATAAATGAAGGCATACGAGTAATGATACGACTGGGTAAGAAGATGTATGCACTACAATGTGTAATAATGCCAAACATGTCACATGACATGATAGTAGGAGTTGACGAATTGGCAGAAAAACATGTAGTGATAGATTTTAAAAATAATACGATGAATCTAACAGAAGAAAAAGAAGAAGAACAGGACAAGGAACAGGAGAAACAAAATATGGACGAATCAGGTAAAGAACAAACAGTGGAAATGAATTTGGCAACGAAGCAAGGACAAAGAAGAAAAGGGAGAAAAAGTCAGAAAAAGACAAAAGAAAATGAAACCTGTGGCTCCTAAAAAGAAGAGTTGAGCCCAGAAGAAGAAAAATTGAGAGTATCAAAAGCAAAAGAAAACTGGGATTCCTCAAAAGAAGAGATGAGCTCAGGAGAAGAAGAAATAAAGCTAACAAATGAAAGCGAAAAAGATATGATCGAAACAGTGGCATTTGGAGAGGAGGCATATGAAAACGAGGATGCAGAATACACGGTAAAAGTATGTGAAAAATCTGAGGAAAAAGACAGAAGGTTGATATGGGAAAAAGGGAAAGACAACATAATAGCCGACACTCTAACACAGGATGAGGACACTGAAAATAAGGAAACAATTACTCTACAGGTGGGACTAATTAGATTAATACAAGAAGAAGGGGTATAAGACGTAGATTAAAGTAAGGAAATATACAGGGAGTTGGTTTTGCCTCGAGAAAATTTATTTAAAAATGCAGATAAATTTTATCGAATACAAGGCGGGGATTTGTTATATTTCTATTTGATCTGAAAATTAAATTTTGATAATTATGAACAAAATTCAATTTAATATAAAATATTTTCAATTTTCTCAACCACGGGCATATAAATTTAGAACAACCTGTATACAACAAATTGTTATATTTAATTTTAAGAAGTGATTAAACGAAACTCGGGAAAATGCGCTTAGAATAAACAAAGTGAATGGCGCGTACCATTATCGTTGTTCGCGGAAGGTTCGATCATTAGCCTATGCTAAATAAGACTTAGTTGGAATCGATAATAGGTCATTATCGTTGTTCGCGGAAGATTCGATCATTAGCCGGATGCTAAATAAGGCTCAGTTGAAATAGAGAATAGGTCATTAAATTTTGTAAATAGTAGAAAGTAATTTTAGAATGGGAATTAACTATTTTTTTTTTTAAATCCATTAAGCATATTTAGAAAGATTAAAAATTGGTTTTGAGGAATACTGCGAATGAGAGTTGGTGGTGGAAGGTTGATTTGTGAATCTGGAAGGGATATTTAGAAAGTAGGGAAATGAATGACAAATAGAGATCAGAATGTTTTGAGCTGTCGAGAAGTGAAGTCCAGCAGTAGACGGTAGTGTACGGAGAGTGAGAAAGCCGGTGTAGTTCCGTGAGTGTGGAGTATCTATCGTGGAACGAGAGGTAGGCCAGGTTGAGAGTAAAAGAACCTCCTTGAGCCAAGAGTGTCCCGGTAGCTGATTGCAGTTTCGAAAAAGGTAGAATACAGCATCACGACAGAAGCAGGAACGATAGCTATACGAGCTAGTTTTCAAAGGAGAACATTACTGAAAGCCAGGACGAGGTTTTGATCGCAGCCAAGGATAGCAGGAAACGGTTCTTGTGTGAAGACATTCTCAGTTCACCAGAAAAAGGTCAGTCTCATTTGTTTGGACATGAATGTATGGGTTTTTCGTATTAAATACCACATTATAAATTGAAGAACATAATAAATAATATCAGAAAAGCTTCATCAAACTTAAATAGAATTGTTGCTAATAAATCCTAATAGTTAAATGTTAATAAAAACTTTCAATTGGAAACCAAAAGGAAATAAGATTCCCATTTGTAAATGTTATGTTTAAGAATAATAAGATCTAGCAAATATTAAGCAGTGATTGCCATTTAAATAAAATAAACAATATTTTGATTATAATTGTAACCCATATGTGTGTATTATTTTACTCTTTTCTTTCCTATCCCGATCAGGAACCATTGAGAAATACTTAGAAGCCACGTAAGTAAGTAATTAATTTTATAAAAACCCTGAGATTGAAAACATATTGATATGTGATCTGGTAAATTAATTAGATTATTATTAATGCATTGATTAATTAAATGACATATAAGAATATTATCTCATATCAATAATCAAGATCACATCAATATATATATATATATATATATATATATATATATATATATATATATATATATATATATATATATATATATATATATATATATATATTACAGTTTTGCTTTTGAAGATCTGTGTCGGATCTGGTTTCTTGCCATTTTTTATATAATTTTCTCTTCTCTTTTATTTTTCCTTGTACTTCGTTTGACCACCACCTCCACCACCTGACCAAGTCTCTTTTCCTCAAACTTTTTTCCTGACGTTTTCCCAAATATTTCAATAGCATTATCTCTAATACTACTGGCCATTTTTCTCCAAATTGTATTAGGGCTTCCTTTCATGTTCCAACATATTTTTTCTACTATTCTTCTCCTGAATAGACCTTCTTTCTCATCTTTTAGCAGCCACCACTTGATTTTTTGTGGTCCTCTCCGATATTTTTGTTTAGTTTCGCTTTTTACTTCGATGTCCAGAACAAGCAGCTTATGTTGTTGACTTACTGTCTCACTAACAATTACCTTGCAGTCCTTGCATTCACGTATGTCTTCTTTACGTATCATGAAGTAGTCTATTTGGGATTGATGTTGTGTACCTTTGTAGGTAATTAGTTGAGTTCCTCTCTTTTTAAAGAATGTGTTAACAATCGCCATATCCAATGCTGTTGCTAATTCAAGCATGTCGTCTCCAGCTTCATCTCTAGTTCCCCGTGTATTGCTTCGTCTCCTGCCTTGGCTTGGCCCACATGTGCATTGAAATCACCTCCTATTATAACTTTCTCCTCTGACGGAATATCACTCAGGACGGCTCCTAATTGGTCATAGAAAGCTCTTCTTTTATTCTCAACCAGACCTGTTTGAGTAGCATACACACACACACACACAACATTCAGTACCTCTTTATCAATTACAAATTTCACTGACATCATTCTATCACTCGTTCTTAGAACTTCCACTACGTTATCTTTCATTTCACTATCAGCAATTATACCAACTCCATTTCCAGTGTTATTAGGATAATAATAAATTAGTTTACCATGGGTGAAAAATTATTGCATAGGTTAAATTGGATTCCGCTCATGCAATGCCGTTTTTTCGAGAATTTTGCTAGCTTGAATATTAAGCTAGCGTGACATCTTTCCTGAAGTGGGGTTAAGGGGTGAAAAATTATTAGGGTGGTAATAAATTAGTGAAAAATTGGTGAAAAATTATGGCATAGGTTAATTGGGTTTTGCTCATGTGGCCATGCTAGCTTAAGGTACCTCAAACATTTTCGTAAACATCTGGCAGTTGCGAGTAGTACAGCTTTGTGCATGTTCTTGTAAAAATATTCATTTAGACCCAGCATTTTTATGCTTTCGAGGAGGTTTTTCGGAATGACTCCAGTAGTAGACATAATAATAGGTATCGCCTGGGTAATTTGCATTCTCCATTGTCTTCGTATTTGAATTTCCAGATGTCTTTACTTGGCGATGTTTTCAGTAAATTTACTACATACATTATTGTTTTTAGGTATCGCCACATCAATTAGTGTTGTTTGTCTTGTTAATTTATTAACTATTACGAGATCTGGTCTATTATGTGCCACTGTTTGGTCTGTGAGCACAGTGCGGTCCCAGTATAGCTTGTAGTTGCCAACCTTAAGCATACTCTCAGGGACGTATTGATAATAGGGAGATGGTCCGTTTGGAGAAGTCCCAGCTTGATAGCTATCTCTTGATGAAGGATATTTCTCACTGCGTCATGCCGTTCCTTGTATTCAGTTGCAGCAAATGCCTGGCAACCCCCTGTAAGATGTTGGATGATTTCTTGGGTTTGACATCGATATCGGCATTTGTCGTTTTGGAACTGTGGGTCTTTGATGATATAAATATTTCAGGTAATTTCTGGTTGGCATAACATGATCCTGAATGGCCAGTAATGAACCCTCCGTTTGTATGCTTGAGGATGGCAACTACAAGCTACTCTGCACACAGACCAAACAGTGGCACATAATAGGCCAGATCTGGTAGTAGTTAATAAATTAACAAGACAAACAACACTAATTGATCTGGCGATACCTAACAACAATAAATTACGTAGTAAAGGACCCCGCAGAAACCTTATGGGAAATGGTTCTCTGTCAAATGCTCTGAAACTTTGTGTTCTGGTAGTCTTTGATGTGTAGAGCAAAAGACTCAATGAGCGCGTAGCTCCAAAAAAATCATGGTTTTAAGATATAAGCCTCTGAAATTATAGGTACAGTGAGGACGTTTGAGTTGGAATAAATTAGTTTCCTCGAGAATGGGCGACTCTGGAGATAAATTACGAATCAGGTAAATTTTTATATTTAAATTATAATTGTTTGGCATAAATATCATACTAGTAACGTCACCCATCTGGGCGTGATGATGTAATCGATGATTTTTGAAGTGAAAACTTCTTTAGGGACGTTGTGCGGTTTTTGGATAGGGGAAAAAGCATTGAATTGGCGACCGTCATCGCGACCGTCATCGCGACCATCATCGCGACCGTCATTGCGACCGTCATCGCTTATGCTATATATTATTTGTATGTATATATAAATTGTATAGAAGTATTTAAATTAAAAATAAATGTAATTTACTATTTTTGGATGGAGAAAAAGGATTTATTTCGCGACCGTCATTTGTTCGGCGAAATAAATTTTGTACGTATCTATAATAATATTATGTGTATGTATACATAAGTTGTATAGAAGTATTTAAATTTAAAATAAATGTAAAACCTACTTTTGGATGGTGAAAAAGGATTTATTTCGCGACCGTCATCGCGACCGTCATCTCTTCGACGAAATAAATTTTGTACGTATATTTATTGAAGTGAAGACTTTTTTAGGGACGTCGTGCACTTTTTGGATGGGAAAATGTATTAAATTGGCGACCGTCGTCGCGACCGTCATCGCTTCGAAGAAATAAATTTTTGAAGTAAAAACTTCTTGAGGGACGTTGTGCACTTTATGGATGGGAAAAAATATTAAATTAGCGACCATCATCGCTTCCACGAAATACATTTTTGAAGTGAAAACTTCTTGAGGGACGTTGTGCATTTTTGGATGGGGAAAAAGTATTAAATTAGCGACCGTCATCGCTTCGACGAAATAAATTTTTTAAGTGAAAACTTCTTGAGGGACGTTGTGCACTTTTTGGATGGGGAAAAGTATTAAATTAGCGACCGTCATCGCTTTGACGAAATACATTTTTGAAGTGAAAACTTCTTGAGGGACCTTGTGCACTTTTTGGATGGGGAAAATATTAAATTAGCGACCGTCATCGCTTCCACGAAATAAATTTTTGAAGTGAAAACTTCTTGAGAGACGTTGTGCACTTTTTGGATGAGTAAAAAGTATTGAATTAACGACTGTCATCGCGACCGTCATCGCTTCGGCGAAATAAATTTTTGAAGTGAAAACTTCTTTTGGGGACATTCTGCACTTTTTAGATGGGGAAAAAGTATTGAGTTACCGACCGTCATCGCTTCGGCGAAATAAATTTTTGAATTGAAAACTTCTTTAGGGACGTTGTGCAATTTTTGGATGGAAAAAAGTATTAAATTAGCGACTATCATCGCTTCGATGAAATACATTTTTGAAGTGAAAACTTCTTGAGGGACGTTGGGCACTTTTTGGATGGGGAAACATATTAAATTAGAGACCGTTATCGCTTCGACGAAATAAATTTTTGAATTGAAAGTTTCTTTAGGGTCGTTGTGCACTTTTTGAATGGGAAAAAGTATTAAATTAGCGACCGTCATCGCGACCATCATCGCTTCGACGAAATAAATATTTGCAGTGAAAACTTCTTAAGGGACGTTGTGCACTTTTTGGATGGGGAAAAATATTAAATTAGGGAACGTCATCGCTTTGAAGAAATAAATTTCTTAATTGAAAATTTCTTTAGGGACGCTATGCATTTCTTGGATGGGGAAAAGTATTGAAGTTGCGACCGTCATTACTTCGCTGAAATAAATTTTGTACGTATATAAATTACGTATATGTATACGTAAATAGCATAGAGCATACGCATCGCGTATAATATGATATAGGTATAGCACTTCTTTTTACAGGGGGAAAAAGCATTGAGCTCGTAATTTATTTACTATAAGAAGCTTATTATTTTCACTTCTGTCGGCACTCCCATGAGTGCCTTCAATTTTTTTTTAATAAGAATAGAGGTCGTGTGATAGCTCATTTGAAACATTTACATAATTATTTATACAGAGTGCCCAAAAAATATTTTTGAATTCAATTAACCGAAACTAAAAGAAGAATATATATAATTTATTTAATTCGAAATACATTTTACTGTTGCCGAAAACAGGAAAATTTGTTTATTTGATAAATAAATATTGTTTTCGCTTAAATTCAATATAAAAGCTGACCCACCTGCCTCTTAGCAGTTTAAACGTTTATTTTAAGCGAAAAGCAATATCTATTTATCAAATAAACGTTTTTTCCTCTTTTCGGACAACAGTAAAATGTATTTCGAATTAAATAAATTAGTATATATTTTCTTTTTTTTTGTCTCAGTTAATTTAATTCAAAAAATTTTTTGGGCACTCTGTATAAATAATTATGTTAATGTTTATATTGTTAAATAAGGAATTAAATAACCTTTCAAATGAGCTATCACACAACCTCTATTCTAATTTAAAAAATCACCACGCCCAGATGGATGACGTCACTAGTATGATATATATGCCAAAAAATTATAATTTAAAAATAAAAATCGACCTGAGAAAATGAATTTATTCCAACTTAAACGTCCTCATTGTACCTATAACTTCAGAGGCTTATATCTTAAACCATGATTTTTTGGAGCTACGCGCCCATTGAGTCTTTTGTTTTACTCATCAAGAACTACCAGAACCCTAAGTTTCGGAACATTTGAGAGAGCCATTTTTCATAAGGTTTCTGCGGGGCCTTTTACTGAAAAATCGCCAAGTACAGAGATCTGGAAATTCAAATACGAAGACAATGCAGAATGCAAATTATCCAGACGATACCTATTATTATGTCTACTACTGGAGTCATTCCGAAAAACCTCCTCGAAAGCATAAAAATGCTGGGTCTAAATGAATATCTTTACAAGACCATGCACAAAGCTGTACTACTCGCAACTGCCAGATGTTTACGAAAATTTTTGGGAGATACTCCTGCATACCAAGTCACCTAGGGATCGATAACACGGAAAGAGTCCCACCAGAGCTCAATCCGTTTGATACCGTAGGTATCTGGGTTGAGTCAATTTTCCCCTTAGAGGGAGTGTGAGCTGTATGACTAAAACTGGATGTTTATCAATTTAAAGAATCAGTATCAGGATAAAGATTTTTAAGGCATTTCATATTTTGTATTTCAGAACATATTTTTGTTAATATAACAACTAAATTTTTAAAAATTTTTTTATCTTGAATTATCACTAAATAGGGGAGTCAATGTAGATCGAATTGTTTGAGGACAAATAACAAACAAGCTTATATTTTTCTTAAATCTTTTTTGCTAGTTTATAATATAATGCATGTTAAAGTAAAAAGTTCTACTACAGATTTGGCCGCGAATTTGTTATTAATTTGTTTAAACAACAAAAACTGTTTTTTGTTAATAATTCAATTTTGACGTTACGAATTGTCCGTTACGAATTTGTATAGTTACGAACTGTCGCCGTTACAAAGTGTCGCTGTTACGAACTGTCGCCGTTACGAGTTGTCCGTTGCCACTTGTCCGATTACGAATTGTCGCGTTACGAGATGTCTGGTCACGCGGAAATATATCTAAACGATGTTGCTTTACCTACAGTAAATCGTCATAAAATTTTTGGGGTAGTATTCGATCAGAAGTTAAACTGGAAAATACAGTTAAAAATCTAAAGGACAACTTTTCTGGTAAACTAATAATCTTGAAAACACTTGCACATCATCAATGGAGAGCAGAAGAGAAAATGATACTGATAATTTACAGATCCTTGATTCGTTCCAGGTTAGATTATGGTTGATTTTTGTACATGACTGCATTAAAATCTGATATAAAAAAGCTGAATCCGATACACAACAGTGCTCTGAGGCTATGCTTTTGAGCATTCAGATCCAGTCCATCAGATAGTTTACACGTTGAAGCTAATGAAGCTCTACTTTGGGTCAGACGCCAGCAGCTACTACTTAACTACGCTGCTAGAATATCAGCCACTCCCAGTCATTTAGTATATTCTTTGATGGCTAACCCCCAAAAAATATTGGTCTTACTTCGGGCAAACTACCCACGATTCGACAGCTACTTTCACCGCTTTTACAAAATATAGACTTGACAGCTACTTCCCTCAATAAGACCTTCTCCGTTTGTCCTTGGAATAAAACTATACCCAAAATAAATACCACCCTAAGTCAATTTCCCAAGCATGAAACTCATCCGTTAACTCTCCAACGCATGTTCCTAAATATTGTTAGCCAATTGCACCCTGACCTAATATTCTACACTGATGGCTCCAAGAATAATGACGGAGTTAGATGTGCAGTCACAACGTTAACAGAAATCATCAAAACATCGACACTTCCATCGTTTTGCAGCATTCATACAGCTGAATTAGTAGGAATACTTCACGCAATAAACTCTTTATCACATAATTACGCCTCTCTAGCAATTTGCTCTGACTCCTTAGCATCTATCAATTCCATAAAAAATATTTTCACAAGACAACTTACTGGCCTCTCAAGGAGTCATTACGACAATCATCTGGGTACCCTCCCATGTAAGTATTCAGGGCAATGAAAGAGCAGACCAAGATCTAAAACGTCATTTTAAACATTTAACAGGCAACTGCTGGCAAACCCATTGAAATAGGCTGCGTTGGAAACTGAAAGAAATTCAACCGAATATTGGTACATCTAAACCGCCGAATATCTGCAGAAAACCAATCGTAGTACTTAGAAGACTAAGAATTGGGATACCAGACTAACACACGGATATTTAATGGCTTCTTAAGACCCTCCTATGTAAGTAATATTGCAATAGTCAGGCCAATATTGCAAATATCAGCTGTCAGTGAAACATATCCTATTCGATTGTCCAAAATATCAACATGAACGACGACTTCATGGACTCAAGAGTAGCCTGAATGAAGCACTAAACTTGCCAACTGATATATTCCACACCCTAAGCTACCTACGAAATATAAATATTTTTGATAAAATACGTTCATCACTGCGCTCATCACTGTATAATATGATGTTACAAGCTCACATCTGCAAGCATTTAAAAGATCATTAATATACGACATAATATACAAACTACGAAAAGCAACGAAGTGACACAAAATCTCGTGTGAAAGTAGGATCCCAGCTTGAAGACGATTAAATTATAATAATAAGGGTAGTTAATTGTTTAGTTTTTAGCAGTGTCCTGCTTATTAATATCTAACTCATACAGAAGTAAAAACTTCAACTTGTATTCTGGTATAAAATCGTTTATTTAAAAACTATCTAAAAAGTCATCCAAATGGATTGCAAAACGTTTTCGTTCTAATTCAGAACATCTTCAGTGCATTCTGCAGAGTAATTTAAAACTAGCACACCATTTAAAGTGGTAACCCCATAATATATGGTTTAAATATGTTATTTTAACAAGACATGGTGACTACAAGTCGATGTTACTAGATATAGTAGAACACATGCTCAAAGGGCAACATGGTTCCCTGCTCGAAAATGCTAGGTGCTTGCCAGTACAATGGGCACAGACCAATAACATCGACTTGTAGTCACCATGTTTTGTTAAAATAACATATTTAAACCATATATTATGGGGTTACCACCTTAAATGGTGTGCTAGTTTCAAATTACTCTGCAGAATGCAGTGAAGATGTTCTGAATTAGAACGAAAACGTTTTGCAATCCATTTGGATGACTTTTTAGATAGTTTTTAAATAAACGATTTTATACCAGAATACAAGTTAAAGTTTTTACTTCTGTATGAGTTTTTTAAACTATGGTATACAGTCAACTATTGGGTTTTCCAATTGATTTTATTTTTTAATATTATCTATTGGCATCGATATACATTATTATTTATTGATTTTATTTTATTACAATAAATGGTATCAAAATTATTATCGATTATATTCCTTACCCAAGCATGAGCAGTGAAGGTTTATCTTTTGGAGTAAAATTAAACATAAAAAAGTTGTACCCATACTCAGTGAGTAAGCTGTAAAGCATGTTCTGTGCCCTTTATGTGATTCCAGAACGAATTGGTAAATAATGGCAGCAATATAATAGCAACAAGTTGAAATTGTTATACCTAAAAGAATAGAAAACTATTATAAGTATTAATGTTACACTAATTATTTATTATAGGATAATCTAATCCAATAATACTTTTATAATGATATCACAGGTATGCAACCAAAAAGTAAATAATTTACAATAATTCTTAAGTAGTGAGGTATTAGGTCTGGATCCCGCGTATGAAAAAAAAGTTGATTAATAGCAAGCTGAAAATTTGTTAATAGCTTAAGGGTGTCTAGTCGAATAAACTTTGATATGTGTGAACACTGGAACAGGGGTAGTTTTAATTGTGGAACAGGTTAAAAATTTGGAACGGTCACAGCACGAAAAAGGCACATTTATTTTGTCCGACAGAACAGACTTAAACTCTCCGAATAGAGATTACACTCTCATGAAAAAATCAGACTGCTATTTATTACCTGTCATAATTCCTGTCATTTGACATATTCTACATGTTCCACTCGTTAAAACGCCCATTTGGTGATAAATAGCAGTCTGATTTTTGCATGAGAGTTTAATCTCTGTTCGAAGAGTTTAAGTCTGTTCTGTCGGACAAAATAAATGTACCGTTTTCGTGCTGTGACCGTTCCAAATTTTTAACCTGTTCCACAATTAAAACTACCCCTGTTCCAGTGTTCACACATATCAAAGTTTATTCGACTAGACACCCTTAAGCTATTAACAAATTTTCAGCTTGCTATTAATCAACTTTTTTTTCATACGCCGGATCCAGACCTATATGCCAAAAATGAAAATGAATGAAAATAACATTAGAAAATATCTAGGATGGTAGGATATTTCACAAAATACAGATGCAGATTTAGCCCAGTTTCACTCTTCCAAGCTATGAAAATATTGTACTTAGCATTCTAAAATCCACAGAGCATCGTATTTTGTAGATATAAAAGATGACAATTGCATCGCAGACGTGAACTTATCTTCATTTTACACGGTTTATTGTACCTAATTGGTGGATTCCTACCACTACTATTGCTAGAGATAAAAAAAATTATAATAACAAATCAATAGAATTTTTAAAAAATCAAAATATTATACCCATAAACAAAGATCACACGGAAAGATACCAAAAACAAATTAAACTAGCCATAAAAAATTCAAAATCAATTTTAAACCAACAGATAAGAAATACCTTAATCTTATAAACCCACAACCTACTAAATTTTACTACTATGTCACTGATCATCCAATAACCTGATCATTCAATAAGACAGTCTCTTTATACAGCACCGTCTAATAAAATTTCAAAAATTAGATTATTAGATATTATTTTAAAATACACTAAATTTTCAGTAGTAATTATACGAGTACTCTAAAATGATCGATTTGTATCCCGAATGACATTTTGACAGTTTTAGATTCACGACCCGAAGGGGAGTGAAATTATGTCAAAGTGTCACGAGGGCAGAACAAATGGATAATTTTTAAGAGCTCGAGCGTAATTCGATAAGATTATTTCATAAATAAAACAATTTTTTAAATCATTTTAAATAATATTTTATTGATATTTTCACCTAAATATTTTCTAAACTTGTTCATGGTGTCCTTTTTGACAAGTTGTAAAACATTATTACAAATTTTGTCAGTAACGTTACTAAATGTTCATTTTTGCGTAGCAACTAAGGGCATCTGACGTCATACTTGATGATGGAAAATTGTTGAAAAAATTACCGCTGTAATTTTTATTTTTGTAGCTTTCTATTGGTGAGAATCTCTATGAATGAAATAATCAGTAGTAATTAAAGGAGATCTTAAAAAATATTGATTTGTATCACGAGTGACACTTTGACAGTTTTAATTTCACGACCCGGAGGGGAGTGAAATTATGTAAAAGTGTCACGAGGGCAAAACAAATCGATAATTTTTTGAGCTCGAGAGTAATTCGGTAAGATTATTTCATGAGTAAAACTGACTTTTTAAATCATTTTAACTAATATTTTATTGATATGTTTTCCTGAATATTTGCTGAACCTGTGTCCTGGTGTTCTCTGTGACAAGTTGTAAAACACTAATTGTCATTAATGTCACTGAATGTATTTTTATGTAGCAATGAAGGGCATTTGACGTAATACTTGACGACGGGAAATTATAAAAAAAATATCAGTAGTAATTACACGAGAACTCTTTGACACTTTGACAGTTTTAATTTCACGACCCGAAGGGGAGTGCTTCCAGCAGTGAATTCATGTGCTCCAGAAGCCACGCGGGCTCCGCCCCGTCCCAGACACCTCACCGCCTCAGGTGATATCTGGTCCAGACCGGGGAACCTGCGTGTCTTTAGTGCGCCCAACGCCTCGACGAGTTCATCCATGGTAAAGGGTACAGCCCGCTCAGCTTCCTCGTCCCTCCGTACTCCATGCCACCTGCCGGCGGGAAAGAGCTCTCGTTGTACCTTGAGCTTCTTATCCATAGGCATTTCATACGAGTGGTACGCATGGAACTTTTTCATGGCGATCCTGTATCCCTGACCCCAGACGTCTTCATCCAGTTTTTCACACAGTTCTCTCCAGTACCTTCTCTTTTTTGTACGAATTTTCCTGCAGAGTTCCCTCTTCTGTACGCCCACTGTTATGTTTGGAGAAACATAACAGCAGACCAGCTGCATCCTCTCCATCTGGACGATCACTTATCCTTCTTTCGGTTTAATTTCATACACTCGCAGTTTTCTATTGTAGATTCGTACAGCGGCCCTCCCAGTCGTATCCAAAAACCATCCTCTTTTCTTAGCCGCTGTTGGGTTTGGAACCGCCCTCACCAGCACGTCGATCTTCTTTTCTACGGCGGTAGCCTCGGCGAGATCATGTGCTAATCTCTCCGGCCTAACGTTCGTTTGAAGCACTCTCGGATCTCGTTTACTGTGTTCGCCATTTATTAGATTCGTACTTCTTTCACGCTCT
Organism: Diabrotica virgifera virgifera; assembly: GCF_917563875.1. Lineage (NCBI taxonomy): Eukaryota > Metazoa > Arthropoda > Insecta > Coleoptera > Chrysomelidae > Diabrotica > Diabrotica virgifera. Next base: position 154,888,589 of record NC_065446.1, on the reverse strand, counting down.
CTTTCATACTGTTGCAACTCGCGCGCTCTTCCTGGGACTAGTCCTTAGTGGTCCCTGCCTTCAACCAGTTGGTTGAACTTTGGACATCTTCTTGAGTTAGTCACATGTCCGGTCACATCGCAGTTAAGGCATCTGATTGTTTCTGCCTTGCATTCCGACGCTATGTGACCCTCTTTACCGCATCGGAAGCAACATCCTCTTCTGTTCTGCCCTTTACAGTGCCATTGCTTGTGTCCAAAGGCTAGGCATCTCAAGCATCTCGGTATCTCTGTCTTTGATTCTATGACTCGACAGGAGGTATAAGCTACCCTAATTCTTCTCATTCTTAGGATATTTTCGGCCGCGTCTTCGTCCACATCCACCATGGCACTCATCATCCCTTTTACTCCGCCCCGTGTCTCGATCCAGGTCTTTACGATATCACATGCCCGCTTCTTACCTGCTGCTTCTTCTATGGCATTTTGGATCACGTCCTCCGTTGTGTCGGGTGGGATTTCCTGCACCAAGTTTCTTCTCTTTACGACGCCCCATTTTGCCACTGCTCTCGACACACATGTGCTACCAGAGAGGAGTTCCTCCACTTCCTCCGCCATTTCCCTTTCTCCACCCAGCTCCAGTGATATTTCTTGGTTTCTGGTCTGTCTGATCCTTTTTATGTCAATGGTCTTTCTTCCTGTGAGGTTATTTTTAACTTCTGTCATTAGGTCCGTAAATGATTTTTCTTTGTTTTTGCTGATAGGAAACTGGTTGCCATTAAACAGAAACAACCTACTTAAAAAAATTCTATCGGCAATTTTCTACAGTAGATAATTCTCAGTATAATTTTAATCTGATTGGACAGAATTAAACACGTGATCAAATGTCTTACTATACGATTGGGAGTTAAAACCATTAAAAAATAATAATATTAATTTTAGAGATCGAGCGCAATTTGTTGCGAATATTTCATGAATAAAACTGTTCAAAACCAAAATTTTATTGTAATTTATTTATGTAAGTACAAATTAGTACAATTAAACACACAGTTGTTATAAATATTTTACGGTTGAAAGTTATCACTTTTATAATATTTAAAACATTAATTGCCATTAATGTCACTGAATGTATTTTTTCATAGCAACGAAGGCCATCTGACGTAATATACTTGACGACGGGAAATTATCAAAAATTATCATACTAATTTAGATTTCTGTAGCTTTCTATTGGTCAGAATCTCCTATGAATGAAATAATCGCTGTAATTTTTATTCTGGTAGGCTTTTATTGGTCTGAATCTCTATGAATGAAATCATCGCAGTAATTTTTATTTATGTACCTTTCTATTGGTCGGAATGTCTATGAGTGAAATAATCACTTAAATTCTCTAAACAAAACTAAACACTAGGACTAAATAGTTAATAAGTACATACAACATTTTCAATTACCCAACAACTCCAGAATAATAATTATTATTTCATTTAATGTTAAAAATATTTTTCCTACAGAAACTTTTGGTCTACTAAAAAATATTTTGGACCTTAATATTGAAAAATGCAATTATTACATCATAAATTTTATACCTTAGAATGTAATAATCAAATATACACAAACAACAGTGCAGGACTTATCATGGGAAATCCTCTAAGCCTACTAATATCAGATATGCTAATGGACCATCTAGAAACAATGATCTCAAAACATTCCGTATTCCAAATATTTCCAAAATAACAGGAAAAATAAAATTGCCCAGAATAAGAAATGAGGAAATTAGACAAAGACTTAAACAGGAGGTGATAATAACAAAGTTCCAAAAAAGAAAATTAAAATGGTATGGACACATTAACAGAATGGACGATGAAAGACTACCAAAGTAGGTGATGCAATCAGGAAGATATGGTAAAAGAAGGAAAGGGAGGCCAAGGAAAAAAAGGATTTATCAGATTAAAGAAATTGGACAGGAAAAAGGAAAAACACATCAACGAATGAAAGAGTTAGCAAAGGACCGCAAGAAATGGAAGATATGGATAGAGGATGAATAAAACCTCCTACGCCCCTGAGGGTCATAAGGAGTTTTGAGAAAGAAGAAGAAGAGATACCTCAGGTCATTATTAACTTCATGGATCTATCTGGTCCTAGGCCTTCATTTTCTCTTTTTACCACTTATTGTAGCGTTTAACATGATTTTGGGCATTCTAACTTGGGCCGTTCTTTGGACATGTCCTAATCATCTAAGTGGTTGTGCTCTTACAACTGAAATTATATTAGGCTCCTTATTAGACAATTCTTCAAACTCTTTGTTTGTTCTTCGTGCCCACTGGTTATTGATCATTTTCCCCCAAATATCATTACTAGTTTGGCCTATGCCAAACTAGTTTGTCTTAAACGCGATAGGATAAACTAGTTTAGCCTAGGCCACACTAGTTTATCTTAATATTAGTATGGATGACACTGCAGGATAAAGTAGTACGTCTTAGTATAAACATTATAGTATGCCTACATATCCAAAATAGATAGTTAAACTGAATAAAATGTTTATAAAATGTTAAACTCTACTATAATTGGAAACAATCATTTTTATTAAAACGATAATAATTCGTCGTTAAAACGAATGGACAATTGGTAATACATACAAACAATCGTATTATAAAAAATAATCAGTGTCTTTTGATAAAATCAATAATTATTATACCTCAGTTATAAAAATTATTATAAAGATTAGACTAAGTTGTCAATCTAATAGCACATAAAACAACACCAAAAAATGTTGTTCCACACACTATCAGACTAAAAACAATGGGAACCTTCTCTAGTAACACCTCCGAGGCTTCTACAATTTGAAAGCCATAACGGATGGAAGATGAGCGAATTTTACAATTTATAATTCACTTCCCATCTGCTCAGCGCGGTAAAGTTCCAACGAGAATGGTTCCCTTTGTACTCCAATCAGAGTAAACATGTAAATCAAAAATGAATAACCATTTTAAATTTCCTTGCAACACGAAACTACAGCCGAATCATTATTCCAGTTCAAACAGAGAGTGCATCAAGCACCCCTACCGGTATAAAAACTTATTAGTCCCTCATCAGGAGGCACATATGCTGCTCTCTCTGACCCAACTAGGACAAACCCTGGCGTGCAGTCACGAATTGCAACGAACGAAATGGCAGGGATGCCCTAGCGGCAACTGCTAGCAAAAGACTAAGTTTTCAATCTAATAGCACATAAAACAACACCAAAAAATGTTGTTCCACATCCCATCAGACTAAAAACAATGGGAAACTTCTCGGGTAACACCTCCGAGGCTTCTACAATTTGCAAGACATAACGGATGTAGAGGCTAAGGAAGATGAGCGAATTTTACAATATATAATTCACGTCCCATCTGCTCAGCGCTGTAAAGTTCCAACGAGAATGGTTCATTTCGTGCTCCAATCAGAGTAAACATGTAAATAAAAAATGAATAACCATTTTCAATTTCCTTGCAACACAAAACTACAGCCGCATCATTACTCCAATTCAATCAGAGAGTGCACCAAACACCCCTACCGGTTTCGAAACTTATCAGTCTCTCATCAGGAGGCACATATGCTGCTCTCTCTCTAACCCAACTAGGATAAACCCCGGCATGCAGTTACGGATTGCAACGAACGAAATGGCAGTGATGCCCTAGCGGCAACTGTTAGCAAAAGACTAAGTTTTCAATCTAATAGCACATAAAACAACACCAAAAATGTTGTTTCACATCCTTATTCTTCACGTGCCATCTCCGCGACGGATGTTGGAAATCATCATGGCTATTCTAATCTTAGATGCTCTAAATAGTTCGGTTGATATGCATGCGTACCATTCCCTCAAGTTACGCAACCATGAGATCCTTCTCCTTCCTACACTTCTCTTGCCATGGATTTTCCCCTGTATAATCAATTGAAGTATGTTGTATCTCTCATTACGCATAACATGCCCCATGTATTGCAGCTTTTGTGTCTTGTCCACATCCTACCAGACTGAAAGCAATGGGAACCTTCTCTGGTAACACCTCCGAGGCTTCTACAATTTGCAAGCCATAACGGATGTTGAGACTAAAGAAGATGAGGGAATTTTACAATTTATAATTCACGTCCCATCTGCTCAGCGCAGTAAAGTTCCTACGAGAATGGTTCCCTTCGTACTCTAATCAGAGTAAACATCTAAATAAAAAATGAATAACCATTTTCAATTTCGTTGCAACATGAACCTACAGCCGCATCTAGATGTGCCTCCTGATAAGAGACTAATAAGGTTCGAAACCGGTAGAGGTGTTTGCTGCATTCTCTGATTGAACTGGAATAATGATGCGGCTGTAATTTCGTGTTGCAATGAAATTGAAAGTGGTTATTCATTTTTGATAAAAATTATTATTTATTTTTCCATGGAGTGCTTTGGTGACATTTAGAATGTCGAAGTATCGCTACCGTCTTGCACTTGCATCTGTTTTTAGAATACTTCTTGTTGCAGATGCATTTGATACTTTTTTTTTCAGATCGGAATTCGACATTCGTCATCAAACTTTTTGAGAGGTAGCAGATATAAACTAATGCTCTAAAATATCGTTAAGGGTTGCATCTTCGAGAGATTCTGTTGGATCCGGACAACGTTTTGTCAAATGCAGCAACAACAAAGACTGTTTTACAACAGAGCCAAGTGCAAGAAGGCTATGATATTTCGCAATTTTAAATATGTCACCAAACAACTCCATGAAAAAATAAATCATAATTTTTATAATTGAGGTATAAATGTATATAAACATGTATTGCCTTAGTTCCCAATATATCTTGTCACAACTGTAGCAGTTAGTGCTAGTTTGTTCTGTAATATTGAAGTTTGTTCTACAAAAATAAAAGAGTTATTGAAAAAAATATGTGGCATTTTAACTTTACATAAACTTGTACGGCCCACTCGAAAACAAAAACTTTCCGAAATATTCAAACAGATAACCACTTAGTTCTAGGTTAGTTCTACCTCCAGGCGAAAGTGACTAATTAGTTTCCCACAAGCAAAAAAGTTATTCAACATAAAATGTGGCGCTCCAAGTTTACGTAAACCTGTACTGTAACATATAGAATCCAAACGATTAGAGAAAATCTGAATAAATCACAAGTTAGTGCTAGGTTTGTTCTGCATTTATGCCAAAGCTTGTAATTTGTTCTGCATAAACAAAAAGATATACAAAATATAATGTGGCGCTCCACGTTTACGTAATGCTGTACTGCCCCATACAGAATCCAAACGATTCGAGAAAATCTGAATAAACTACAGGTTAGTGCTAGGTTTGATCTGCATTTTTGCCAAAGCGTGTAATTTGTTCTGCATAAAAAAAAAAGATATACAAGATAAAATGTGGCGCTCCAATTTTACGAAAAGCTGTACTGCCCCATATAGAATCCAAACGATGAGGGAAAATCCGAACAAACCACAAGTTAGTGCTAGGTTTGTTCTGCATTTATGCCAAAGCGTCTAATTTGTTCTGCATAAACCAAAAAGATATAGAAGATAAAATGTGGCGCTCCAAGTTTACGTAAAGCTGTACTGCCCCATATAGAATCCAAACGATTAGGGAAAATCTGAATAAACCAAAAGTTAGTGCTAGGTTTGTTCTGCATTTATGCCAAAGCGTCTAATTTGTTCTGCATAAACAAAAAAGATATACAAGATATAATGTGGCGCTCCAAGTTTACGTAAAGCTGTACTGCCCCATATAGAATCCAAACGATCAGGGAAAATCTGAATAAACCACAAGTTAGTGCTAGGTTTGTTCTGCATTTTTGCCAAAAGCGTCTAATTTGTTCTGCATAAACAAAACAGATATACAAGGTATAACGTGGCGCTCCAAGTTTACGTAAATCTGTACAGCCCCATATACTCGTAGAATCCATCCAAACGATTAGATCAAATCTGACTAAACCACAAGTTAGTGCTAGGTGTTTTCTGCATTTTTGCCAAAGCGTGTAATTTGTTCTGCATAAACAAAAAAGATATAAAAGATATAATGTGGCGCTCCAAGTTTACGTAAAGCTGTACTGTCCCATGCAGAATCCAAACGGTTCGAGAAAATCTGAATAAACCACAAGTTAGTGCTAGGTTTGTTCTGCATTTTTATCAAAGCGTCTAATTTTTTCTGGATAAACAAAAAAGATATACAATTAGTGCTAGGTTTGTTCTGCATTTTTGGTAAAGCCTGTAATTTGTTCTAAATTAACAAAAAAGTTATACAACATACAATGTGGCGTTTCAATGTTGCGTAAAGCTGTATTGGCCCTGTACTGTAATATTGAAGATTTTTCTAAAAAAATAAAAGAGTTATTGAAAAAAATATGTGGTATTTTAACTATAAATAAACTTGTATGGCCCAGTCGAAAACAAAAACTTTCCGAAATATTCAAACAGATAACCACTTAGTGCTAGGTTTGTTCTACCTCCAGGCGAAAGTGACTAATTAGTTTCCCATAAGCAAAAAAGTTATTCAACATAGAATGTGGCGCGCCAAGTTTACGTAAACCTATACTGCAACATATAGAATCGAAACGATTAGAGAAAATCTGAATAAACCACAAGTTATTGCTAGGTTTGTTCTGCATTTTTGCCAAAGCTTGTAATTTGTTCTGCATAAACAAAAAAGATATACAAAATATATTGTGGCGCTCCACGTTTACGTAATACTGTACTGCCCCATATAGAATCCAAACGATTCGAGAAAATTTGAATAAACCACAGGTTAGTGCTAGGTTTGCTCTGCATTTTTGCCAAAGCGTGTAATTTGTTCTGCATAAACAAAAAAGATATACAAGATATAATGTGGCCCTCCAAGTTTACGTAAAACTGTACTGCTTCATATAGAATCCAAACGATGAGGGAAAATCCGAATAAACCACAAGTTAGTGCTAGGTCTGTTCTGCATTTATGCCAAAGCGTCTAATTTGTTCTGCATAAACAAAAAAGATATACAAGATACAATGTGGCGCTCCAAGTTTACGTAAAGCTGTACTGCCCCATATAGAATCCAAACGATTAGGGAAAATCAGAATAAACCAAAAGTTAGTGCTAGGTTTGTTCTGCATTTTTGTCAAAGCGTCTAATTTGTTCTGCATAAACACAAAAGATATACAAGATATAACGTGGCTCTCCAAGTTTACGTAAAGCTGTACTGCCCCATATAGAATCCAAACGATTATGGAAAATCTGAATAAACCACAAGTTAGTGCTAGGATTGTTCTGCATTTTTGCCAAAGCGTCTAATTTGTTCTGCATAAAAAAGAAAGATATAAAAGATATAATTAGGCGCTCCAAGTTTACGAAAAGCTGCACTCTCCCATGCAGAATCCTAACGGTTCGGGAAACTCTGAATAAACCACAAGTTAGTGCTAGGTTTTTTCTGCATTTTTACCAAAGCGTCTAATTTGTTCTGGATAAAAAAAATATACAATTAGTGCTAGGTTTGTTCTACATTTATGCCAAAGCTTGTAATTTGTTCTGCATAAACAAAAAAGATATACAAAATATAATGTGGCGCTCGACGTTTACGTAATGCTGTACTGCCCCATATAGAATCCAAACGATTCGAGAAAATCTGAATAAATCACAGGTTAGTGCTAGGTTTGTTCTGCATTTTTGCCAAAGCTTGTAATTTGTTCTTCATAAACAAAAAAGATATACAAAATATAATGTGGCGCTCGACGTTTACGTAATGCTGTACTGCCCCATATAGAATCCAAACGATTCGAGAAAATCTGAATAAACCACAGGTTAGTGCTAGGTTTGATCTGCATTTTTGCCAAAGCGTGTAATTTGTTCTGCATAAAAAAAAGATATACAAGATAAAATGTGGCGCTCCAATTTTACGAAAAGCTGTACTGCCCCATATAGAATCCAAACGATGAGGGAAAATCCGAATAAACCACAAGTTAGTGCTAGGTTTGTTCTGCATTTATGCCAAAGCGTCTAATTTGTTCTGCATAAACAAAACAGATATACAAGGTATAACGTGGCGCTCCAAGTTTACGTAAAGCTGTACATATATACTCGTAGAATCCATCCAAACGATTAGATCAAATCTGACTAAACCACAAGTTAGTGCTAGGTTTTTTCTGCATTTTTGCCAAAGCGTGTAATTTGTTCGGCATAAACAAAAAAGATATAAAAGATATAATGTGGCGCTCCAAGTTTACGTAAAGCTGTACTGTCCCATGCAGAATCCAAACGGTTCGAGAAAATCTGAATAAACCACAAGTTAGCGCTAGGTTTGTTCTGCATTTTTATCAAAGCGTCTAATTTTTTCTGGATAAACAAAAAAGATATACAAATAGTGCTAGGTTTGTTCTGCATTTTTGCTAAAGCTTGTAATTTGTGTGATAAGCTTGTGAAAATCTGAATAAACCACAAGTTATTGCTAGGTTTGTTCTGCATTTTTGCCAAAGCTTGTAATTTGTTCTGCATAAACAAAAAAGATATACAAAATATATTGTGGCGCTCCACGTTTACGAAATACTGTACTGCCCCATATAGAATCCAAACGATTCGAGAAAATCTGAATAAACCACAGGTTAGTGCTAGGTTTGTTCTGCATTTTTGCCAAAGCGTGTAATTTGTTCTGCATAAACAAAAAAGATATACAAGATATAATGTGGCCCTCCAAGTTTACGTAAAACTGTACTGCCCCATATAGAATCCAAACGATGAGGGAAAATCCGAATAAACCACAAGTTAGTGCTAGGTTTGTTCTGCATTTATGCCAAAGCGTCTAATTTGTTCTGCATAAACAAAAAAGATATACAAGATACAATGTGGCTCTCCAAGTTTACGTAAAACTGTACTGCCCCATATAGAATCCAAACGATTAGGGAAAATCTGAATAAACCACAAGTTAGTGCTAGGTTTGTTCTGCATTTATGCCAAAGCGTCTAATTTGTTCTGCATAAACAAAAAAGATATACAAGATAAAATGTGGCGCTACAAGTTTACGTAAAGCTGTACTGCCCCATATAGAATCCAAACGATCAGGGAGAATCTGAATAAACCACGAGTTAGTGCTAAGTTTGTTCTGCATTTTTGCCAAAGCGTGTAATTTGTTCTGCTTAAATAAAAAAGATATACAAGATATAATGTGGCGCTCCAAGTTTACGTAAATCTGTACTGCCCCATGCAGAATCCAAACGGTTCGAGAAAATCTGAATAAACCGCAAGTTAGTGGTAGGTTTGTTCTGCATTTTTGTCAAAGCGTCTAATTTGTTCTGCATAAACACAAAAGATATACAAGATATAACGTGGCGCCCCAAGTTTACGTAAAGCTCTACTGCCCCATATACTCGTAGAATCCATCCAAACGATTAGATCAAATCTGACTAAACCACAAGTTATTGCTATGTTTTTCTGCATTTTTGTCAAAGCGTGTAATTTGTTCTGCATAAACAAGAAAGATATAAAAGATATAATTAGGCGCTCCAAGTTTACGTAAAGCTGTACTCTCCCATGCAGAATCCAAACGGTTCGAGAAAATCTGAATAAACCACAAGTTAGTGCTAGGTTTGTTCTGCATTTTTGCCGAAGCGTCTAATTTGATCGGGATAAACAAAATAGATATACAAGATAAAATGTGGCGCTCCAAGTTTACGTAAAGCTGTACTGCCCCATATAGAATCCAAACGATTAGGGAAAATCTGAATAAACCACAAGTTAGTGCTAAGTTTGTTCTGCACTTTTGCCAAAGCGTCTAGTTTGTTCTGCATAAACAAAAAAGATATACAAGGTATAACGTGGCGCTCCAAGTTTACGTAAAGCTGTACTGCCCCATATACTCGTAGAATCCATCCAAATGATTAGATCAAATCTGACTAAACCACAAGTTAGTGCTAGGTTTTTTCTGCATTTTTGCCAAAGCGTGTAATTTGTTCTGCATAAACAAAAAAGATATAAAAGATATAATGTGGCGCTCCAAGTTTACGTAAAGCTGTACTGTCCCATGCAGAATCCAAACGGTTCGAGAAAATCTGAATAAACCACAAGTTAGTGCTAGGTTTGTTCTGCATTTTTACCAAAGCGTCCAATTTGTTCTGGATAAACAAAAAAGATATACAATTAGTGCTAGGTTTGTTCTACATTTATGCCAAAGCTTGTAATTTGTTCTGCATAAACAAAAAAGATATACAAAATATAATGTGGCGCTCCACGTTTACGTAATGCTGTACTGCCCCATATAGAATCCAAACGATTCGAGAAAATCTGAATAAACCACAGGTTAGTGCTAGATTTGTTCTGCATTTTTGCCAAAGCGTGTAATTTGTTCTGCATAAACAAAAAAGATATACAAGATATAATGTGGCGCTACAAGTTTACGTAAAGCTGTACTGCCCCATATAGAATCCAAACGATCAGGGAAAATCTGAATAAACCACAAGTTAGTGCTAGGTTTGTTCTGCTTTTTTACCAAAGCGTGTAATTTGTTCTGCAGAAATAAAAATGATATACAAGATATAATGTGGCGCTCCAAGTTTACGTAAAGCTGTACTGCCCCATGCAGAATCCAAACTGTTCGAGAAAATCTGAATAAACCGCAAGTTAGTGGTAGGTTTGTTTTGCATTTTTGCCAAAGCGTCTAATTTGTTCTGCATAAACAAAAAAGATATACAGGATATAACGTGGCGCTCCAAGTTTACGTAAAGCTGTACTGCCCCATATACTCGTAGAATCCATCCAAACGATTAGATCAAATCTGACTAAACCACAAGTTAGTGCTAGGTTTTTCTGCATTTTTGCCAAAGCGTCTAATTTTTTCTGGATAAACAAAAAAGATATACATGATATAATGTGGCGCTCCAAGTTTACGTAAAGCTGTACTGCCCCATATACCCGTAGAATCCAAACGATTAGAGAAAATCTGACTAAGCCACAAGTAAGTGCTAGGTTTGTTCTGCATTTTTGCTAAAGCCTGTAATTTGTTCTACATTAACAAAAAAGTTATACAACATAAAATGTGGCGCTTCAGTGTTGCGTAAAGCTGTACTGGCCCATATAGAATTCAAACGATTAGAGAAAATTTGAATAAACCACAAGTTAGTGCTAGATTTGTTCTGCATTTTTTCCAAAGCGTCTAATTTGTTGTACTGAAACAAAAAAGTTTCACACCATAATATAATGTGGCGCTCCAATTTTACCTAAAACTGTAGTGCCCCACAAACGTTTATGGAAACGATATGATTTGGGGCTCGTATAGTACTGATTATTGGAAGAAAACTTGTTAGAAAAAATAATCTATAATCAAGAATAAAACAAAATATTCGCTTTTTGTCTTGTTTGACCCCACCGAAGTTTTAAGATCATATTAAGTTTCCCATTTATTTTTATTTCGTCGGAATGCGGCAGTGAGAAATACAATGCCCAATTGTTATTTCGTTTTCAGGAGGAACCTGCTTGAGGAACTCAACAATGCCTTTAATTTATTATGTTTTGTTTTTTAACGTACCTAACTGTTGCTGGAATGTCGGTTAACTCGACTAATATATAGTTTTCAAGACAAAGGGTTGTAATGCTAGTTCGCCTCCATGTGGTGCACCCTGGGTAACGCTAAATAAACTAGCAAAAATTTGGCGGCAGACCAACCAAAAAAAAAATCCTGCCAACATTACAGATCACAAACAGAAATCTTATCTATAGTAAATATACGATGGGAACAAATAAATGTTCTTCTCAGAACCAACTGACTAGAGATCTCGGACCGTGTATCCGAGTCTGTCACCTTAACATCGAGGGCATAAGCAAGGCAAAATGCCAAGTGTTGCAAAAAATCCTACACAATAACGACATTGACCTGGTTGCCATACAAGAAACCCATACTGAACACAAAGTCCAGCTTGATTTAAGGGGAAAGATACCTGGCTACGATTTACTGGGAGCCACTTATGATAAACATTACGGCGTCGCAACCTACATTCGCTACAATATAGAAAATGGTTTCCTGCTTTCTGCTTCCAATGAAAATAATATACATGAATTATTCACCAAGATTGGAGATATTACCGTAGTTAACATACAAACCTCCAGCCACTACATGGAACCCAGAAGTGCTAAAGACTCATCCACATCCTGAATAAAATATACATCGGCGACTTCAACAGCCACCACGAAATGTGGAAGTACACCACGAATGATGAAAATGGGGAGACACTAGTAGAATGGTCCGAAGAGCAAAACACATATCTAGTTTTTGATGCCAAAGACAGAGGAACATTTAAATCAGCTGCATGGAGAAAAGAATATATCCCAGACCTATGTTTTGTCTCAAAAGATGCCAATGACAGACCACTAACAACTGCGAGAAGCGTCCTTGCAGACTTCACACATACTCAATATCGTTCTGTGCTTATCACCATCGGAATATCAATTCCAATAATAAGATCATATCCTCGACCCAGGTGGAATCTTAGAAAAGCAAACTGGAAAGAAGTTCTCTGAACAACTAGACCGGACCTTGAGCTGGGTCCCTCCAACCAGCAAACATTATGAGAGGTTTGTGGGTGCAGTAATGAGCGTTGCCAAGGAAACCATCCCTAGGGGGTATCGCAAAGAATGTGTCCAGATGGACTGAAACATGTGAAGACTTATACACGAAGTTTCTCGAAAGTGGTGACCGAGAAATAGCCTATGAGCTTTTACACAACATCGATACAGCTAGACGCCAAAAATAAATAAAGACTGTCGAAAACCTTGACTTTAAAAAATAAAGCCGGCAGGCATGGTCCCTGTTGCGGAAAATTGGAGGAGCTAACCAGCTGGAATCTAGAGAGTCTAAAATGTCTTCTAACAAGGTTGCCTCCCATATAGTATCTCTATCCAGAGCTCCACGAGATCTAACACATACTACCAACGTGAAAATAGACTTAAGAGCATTGAAACAAATGAACAGTACGAACTCCGAATATTCAGCAAGAATACTTATTTCTGAAATCACACATGCGCTGAAAGAAATGAAATCATGTAAAGCACCTGGGTTTGATGGTCTCCATCCAGAGTTCTTGATACACAGTGGTGCATACACGAAACAGTGGCGTGCAATGTTCTTTAATGAAATACTTCAGTCAGGTAACATTCCTTTCCCACTTAAGAGAACAAAGATAATTGCAATTCCGAAACCGGGCAAATCAAATGATAAGCCAGAAAACTACCGTCCCATAGCTCTACTCAGCATGGTATACAAACTATTAGAAAAGCTTCTCCTTAACAGAATTAGTCATAGGACACTAGAAAATGTCCCCATTGAACAAGCTAGCTTCCGCCCTCATCGAAGCTGTACGGATCAAGTGCTGTCATTAACAACTTTTATAGAAGCTAGTTTTCGAAAGAAACAAAAGACAGCAGCAGTATTTATAGATCTAACAGCAGCATATGATACTGTTTGGAGACAGGGATTAATATATAAACTGGCCCGTATTATCCCCCGCAGAAAGATAATTAACCTCATTGACAACATGCTGACAAACAGAGCCTTCCAGGTTATAATGGGAAAGGAGACGAGTGGAGAGATGAAACTTAGCAATGGTCTTCCACAGGGTTCTGTCCTTGCCTCTTTACTTTTCAGCCTCTATATTGCTGACATGCCTGAAATCGAATCTCGGAAGTTTGGATATGCTGACGACTGGACCCTTGCAACAAGCCACCAATCTTTAGAAACTACAGAAATCACCCTTACGAATGACTTATCTATTCAAATACTACAAAAACTGAAGTATCAGCTTTTCATCTAATCAACAAGCTGGCAAACAGAGAATTACGAGTTTATTTAAAAAACAAGCTGTTAAAACAAAATAAATACCTGAAATACCTTGTGGTTACTCTAGACAGAACGCTCACATTCACAGAACACCTGACGAAAACAGTAGCAAAATTGAAAACACGCAACAATATAATACAGAAACTCTGCGGCACTACATGGGGGTCCACGGCATCAACATTGAGATCCTCTGCTCTTGGCCTGATATATCCGGTGGCAGAATACTGTGCTCCAGTGTGGCAAAATAGCAGGCATACCCACCTGGTCGACACCAAACTAAACCGTGCTATGCGTATGATAACAGGCAAAATTAAGCCCACCCCTACAATGTGGCTACCTACCCTTAGTAATATAGCACCACCCAACCTACGCCACGAACATGCATTGGATAAAGAATATAACAAAATAATGGAGAGTCGCCGGCTTCTAGTCCACAACGACATCCCCGATATTCTTGGAAACCGTCTCCGATACAGGTTACCCCCTCTACATTCTGCTCAAGCGCTGCAGCAATCAAACTTTAACTTAAATACCCGATGGAGAGAAGATTGGGAAAGTAGGACAGATCCGCATTACCATAGTCTACCGGATATCATAGGGAAACCTGGCGAATTTGAACGTCCCCGTAAGATTTGGGCAGCCCTTAATCGAATTCGAACAAACTATGGAAGATGCGCCGACTCCCTCTGCAGATGGGGTAAACTCCCCTCGCCTTCTTGTGACTGCGGCGCTGCAAGACAGACGATCAGTCACATTGTTCAGGACTGCCCACGCAGAGCATACAGGCGACCCTATAGACTTTGTAATGGCAACCAAAGGGTCAATCGAATATATAAAAAAATTGGACATCTGTTTGTGATGCGTTGTACTTATAATGCATAAATCTAAATATATTCTGTGATGTACTTAAGCCATACGCCAAATAAATTCAAGACAAAAACCTGGATGGGAGCAAAAAATTGCTTGAAAATGTAGCAACAATTATGTCTCTTCCACAAACGGAACACATAGATATGGTTACATTTTGCAAATTCTTGTTTCCCTTTCTTGACAAATACTGTGTGTGTTATTGATAAACTGAGTTTTTATTTATGCTGAAAAAATGCATGTATTGCTGCTGAATGTGAAATTTCTCATTATTTCAGTTTTCATTTTGTTATTATAACGCTTATGGAAAAATGTATCTGTATCCAGAAATTTAGTGTTTAATTATAAAAGTTATTTTAATAACAGCTGTAAAGCTGAATAATCCCCTGTAAATACCTACTCTATTGTTGTATAGTAATTCAGAGTTACCCAAGTTACCAGGACCAGCCTCTAAGTAAGTCAACTGTAGGTACATATATTATCAACAGATCAATTAATAATATGTATTATCATTCATGCGTAATTTCAAAAAACTCTCATTAGTTTGAGTCTCAACGAAGAAAATGCGCCCAAAATTATTAAGATCTATTTAGTCGAATTGACTGGACCGGATGTGGAAATTAATAAGTTTTGCAAAAAACGGGAGAAACAATTTGAATTTGGAAAGGGCGATCAGGCGGATCTTTAGAGTACATTTTAGCAAAAACAAAAGCAAATTTGGATACACTTAATCATATTAGTCAATATAAAGAGCGTTTCAAAAGTTAAGTGCACTATTTAAGGGGATTCTTTGGTTTAATTTACGAAAAAACTTTATATGGACGTATGTTTAAAACGTCTTAAATTTTTAGATACAAGGTAATAAAATAAATAAAAGCTACCTAATGTAATAAATACAGTGATTAGCGAGCTAATAACCGGAAAAATGGCACAAAAGATGGAAAACGTATTAAGTTGTGAGATAAAAAGAAATGAAACTAATCGAGTTTGAAAATTTAGCGACATTAGCCTATAAATTTACATTTGGCAACTACCACTGTCACAGTGACAGTTTTAGTTGACATACTCCTCTGATACGTGTAAATATTGGAAACAGTCAAAATAATGTAAATTTATTGGTTAATATCGCTAAATTTCCCAACTCGCCTAGTTTTATTTCTTTTTATCTGACAACAGAATTCACGTGTTCCACCTTTTGTGCTATTTTTCCGGTTATTAGCGCGCTCATCACTATCTAATAAATAATCATCATCATCATCAATGGTGCTACAGCCCTATGAAAGATCTCGACTTTCCCAAGTGTATTACGCCAGTCAGTCCTATCCATTGCCAATCGTTGCCGGTTTGCTGCGCCTCTTTTTCTCCCATCCTCATCTACACCGTCCTTACATCTGAGTTTTGGCCTACCCCTATTTCTACTTCTCACAGGTTGTGACATAAGGGCTCTTCTAGGAGGGTTGTTCTGCTGTGATCTTGTTAGATGTCCTGCCCATCTTAGTCTTTCTATTCTTATAAGATATTCTACGTCTTTACCACTAAATTTTTGTTTATATCTGTGGTATACCTCGTAGTTGTACCTCCTCCTCTAAATGCCATTTTCACAGATGCTATCGAATATTCCGCTCAGGATCCTTCGTTCAAATATAAGCATAAGGTTTTTATCTGCCTTGAAGATGGTCCATGCCTCGGATCCATATATTTACACTGGTTGTATAAGGGTTTGGTTTATGGCTATTTTTGTTTTTTTGGCCTAAGTTTTTGCTTCTCATATGTCTACTTAGTCCAAAATGGCATTTGTTTGCTATGATTATCCTTTGCTTGATTTCTTCCGTCATGACGTTCTCCTTGGTGATCAGGAGGCCTACGTATTTGAATTTATCCATCACTTCAAAGGTAGAGTTATCAACCGTGAATTGGTGACCGATGTGTTTCTGACTCTATCGCTGGGTGTTGATGCCAGCATCTTAGTTTTCTCCTGGTTTACTTGCAGGCCCATATTTTTTGAGGCATTTGAGAAGATGGTTATCTGCAATGAAGTGGCACGTTATCTGCATATGCCAAAATTTGGGATGACATATTAAAAGTATTTCATCTGTTGTCTATTCTGACATGTCTGATCGCCTTTTCCAGAGCTATAAAAGAGAAGACACGCCATCACATCTCCCTGTCGCAGCCCAACATGCGTTTCAAATGCCTGTGATTATTCGCCCTGTATTTTGACTTTGCAAAGTACTCTACGCATTGTACCCTTAACAAATCTTATCAGTTTATCAGGGATGGTCAGTATTATCTACGAAAAGATGGTATGTGTCGATATTGATTTCATTGATTTTTTCCAGTATTTGCCATAACACAAAGATCTGGTCTGTTGTTGGTCGACCAGGCTTCTTTTTGGAGGTGGGAATCTTCTCAAGACCGTCTGGGAAGGTGTCCCAGGTGTGTCGGATTAGGTCCATCCTATATGTATCACGGGCCGCCTACCGACTAAACCCACCCCCTCTTTTCTCCAGCCGACGGGTCTGGGACCGCTCTTAGCGAGCATATCTGACCCGTCGACCTTACTCATATCTCCCCTCCGGCACTCCTAGCGTGCATTCCATGAATCAGTTGGCCCTCGGTCCGACCCCCCGCCCACGCCCCGCACCAGGTCAGTCAGCGAAGCGACCGTCTGGCGCGACCCGTGCGCAGGTAGGGCGACAAGGAGGCCCCCAATCCCGGATGGAAACAACCAGAAGATGTCAGTTGGCAGTTACGAGCAACTCCAGTCGTTCATACTTTCATCTATGCACTCTTTCTCGTCCGCGCCCCTTCATACTTTCTCTCATTTAACTCCAATCACTCATACTTTCATCTATGCATGCTCATCCACCCATTCAATTCGGAAATTAAAAGGGGCAGTCTGTGTAGGTCGGATGTAAATGGTCCTTCCACACTGACTGTCTCAGAAAACGATACAAAACATAACACAAATGGAGAAACGAGAGTGAATTAAGAGGAAAAAGTGAAGAAAAGAGCAGAGATACAATGAGAGAAGAGAAAACAAAGAGAAAAGACAAAGAAAAACGAAAGAAAAAAAAGAAAGGACAGAGAAGAAAGAAAAGATAGAACACATAGACAGGAAAAACCGAAAACTAAAAAATTGTTCGAAATATAAACTTATATAAATAAAATTAAATAGGTAAATAAATAAAATACGATAAAATAAATAACTAAAAATATAAAAAAGTAAAATAAGTAAATAAAAATAAAAATGGGCAGTCAGCGTGGTTTGGATGTAAAGGGTCCACCCCCCGCTGGCTGCCCGATCACAACACAAACACATTTTAAGAAAATAAATATAAAGCGGTCATTCCGCTTGCAGCCGCCCCTCTTTTTCTTCTTTGTGCTTTATTGTCTTTGTGACGAAGGCAATGATCCGCTCAAAGTCTCGTTTGTTGTTGATAGCTCTATCGATCAGCTCATGAGGCTCGCCTAGTGGAGATCCTAGGCCCAACTGCAGTTCGGTACGCCCCGCGCGATAGGCAGGGCATACGAACACGACATGCCGAGCGTCATCCACCACACCACACTCGGGATATAGATAGTCCCTAGTTTTCCCAATACGATGGGTATATTGTCGAAACGATCCACGCCCCGTCAGAAACTGTGCAAGGTAGTAGTTGACGCGCCGATGTCGACATCCGTACCACCTCACTACATCCGGGATCATGGATCTCGTCCAGGCGGCCCTTCCGACTTCGGCTGCCCATTCCCTCTGCCACATCTCTAAACTTCTAGCTCTCTCCAGTGGCCCTGAACCTATCGCCCCGTTGCCCCTTCGGTACATTTGGACTCTCTTTCTGGCCAGGATGTGCACCGGCAGAGAACCAGCCACTACCTGTAAGGCAATGGTTGATACAGTCCTGTACGCGCTGGATACTCTGATCAGGGGTTTCCTTTGAGCCCTCAGAAGCATATCTTTATACTTTTTCATCCGGAGGACCTCATGCCACACTGGGGCCCCCTATAATATTATGGATAATATTGATTGTAACATCATTAGCCTCTTCTGGGATCCGGGCCCCCTATATTTGGCATTAGTTTATTCAGCGTTGAGGTCCTCTCCTCCGCCTTTCGACATGCTTCTATCACATGTTGTCCAAATGTCAATCTCTCGTCAAAAGTTATGCTTAAATACCTTACTGTCCGTTGGGGTCTTATTTCGGAGCCTTGATATCTGAAAACTGTATCATCTCTTTTTCTTGGTCCCCTCAAGATTATTATTTCTGTCTTGTCTACTGCTAACTTTAAATCGTTTTTCTCTATCCACGCCGCGGTCTTCTCTATCGCTTTATTTACTTTTTCCGTTATACCGCGACTCATATCATCTTCCACCAGTAAGGCTAGATCGTCCGCGTATGCTATCGCTCTAACTCCTGTTCTCTTGTGAATTTTTAGTACCCCGTTATATAATATATTCCAAAGTAAGGGTCCCAGGACTGACCCCTGGGGTACTCCCGCGGTCATTTGTTTCTTTTTCTTCTTCGATATGCATACGGATCTCTCAGATAGATAGTCCTTAATTATGTTGGACAAATATTCCGGAGCCCCACATTCGCCTATTCGGTTCACTATGAGACCCCAGTTTGCTAAATTAAAAGCGTTTTTTATGTCCAACAGAACAAGGACCACCCATCTTTTCTTGCTTGTCTTAGCCGCATCCCTTATCCAGGTAGCGGTATCGACTGTCGATCTACCTTTTCTAAACCCATATTGTGGACTAGATAAAATTCTCTCATCTTCCAACATGCCTTCCAGCCTCCGCTTGATAAGTCCTTCATAGAATTTACCAAAGCAGTCCAGGAGGCATATTGGCCGATAAGAAGTTGGTGAATCAGGGGGTTTCTCAGGCTTTAGGAATAGAACCAAGTTCGCTTTCTTTAAGTCCCTGGGAAACTCTTGTTCCTGCAGTAGCTCATTATATATTCTTCTGATCAAACCTGGTTTCTCCATTGCTATAATATTTATTGCCTCTGGTGGCAGCCTGTCAGGGCCGGGAGCTTTCCCTGTCTTCATTTCCTGACCAGCGGTTTTTATTTCCTCTTCCGTGAACTCCTCGATCATGGTAGGAAATACCTTAATAAAATTCTGTGGTTCCTCAGTGGGGAAGAGAAGCTCAGCTGATTCCATCCGCTGGTCTTCGTCGAGTCTATATGGGGCCATTATCTTCAAGGTTTTCATTGTAATCCTGTATGCGTCGCCCCATATATCCTCGTCCAGTGCTTTTATCAGGGTC
This sequence comes from Diabrotica virgifera virgifera, assembly GCF_917563875.1. NCBI lineage: Eukaryota > Metazoa > Arthropoda > Insecta > Coleoptera > Chrysomelidae > Diabrotica > Diabrotica virgifera. Next base: position 154,868,673 of record NC_065446.1, on the reverse strand, counting down.
TGCCACTTTTCCTTTTTCTTTCGTTTTATTTTAGTATTTAATGTTTTCTTTAAGTCTTTATATATTTCTTTGAGCTCGAGGTTGCCCTGGCTTCTCGGGTAATTCCTTCGAGCTCTGAGGCATCTCTCCCGTAAACCTTCTATCTCATCCGTCCACCAGTAGGGGGATTTTTTATCATTTTTCTTCTTAACGGTAGCCAACTTTGCTGCATTTTGTAAAGCTCTTCTCAGTTGGTCAAGGTCAGAAATCTCTTCTTTGTTTATTTTTCTAACCTCCGATAGGTACTTGTTTTTATTGAAGTATGATTTTTTTTACCTTAACTTTTACTTTAACTTTTTCCTCATATTGTATGTAACGGTGGTAGGTAAATAATTGATCATCGAGGACGTCCCATCCGTGCACCCTTCTGGATAGCCCTTCGCTTGTGAGCGTGACGTCAATATGTGATTGACTGGCCCCCCTTACGAATGTAGGTTTGTCGTTGTTTAATACTTGGAGGCTAGCCTGGGCTATCCATTCATTCCATAGTTTCCCCTTTTTGTCGTTTATGGGGGAACCCCATAATCTGGACTTCGCATTAATGTCCCCGGCGATCAATATTTCTTTTTCGTTTATGGCGGTGCTCATTATCTCATCAACGATGGCTTCGTATCTCATCATAGGGATGTTCGGAGATATGTAGCATGCCAGGAGGCTGAAACCCTTCAACCTGATGAGGATATGATTCCCCCCCTGACAATGTTCTGCACTCCCACATCCCTATTTCTAATGAACACCGCCACGTTCTTTCCATTGTCTTGAACCCAACCACCGCCCGACGTAATCTTTATGTTTGGTTCGGGGACGATGAGCAGGTCTATGTCTAGCTTGCAGGCTTTTGCGAGGACAAGGTCGTGCGCTCGGCGCGCCCTGCCCACGTTTATCTGCAAAATCCGTATACCAGGTTGATCCTTGAGGTTCACTTTGGTTCAGTTCCCTGAGGTCGTATCTGCAACGGATTCGCGTCTTTCTACTGAATTAAAATTCTTATAAACTAAAATAAATAAATAAATATATATAAATAAAATAAATAAGTTGGTAAAATAGTTGAAATTTGTATAAATAAAATTATTCAATAAATAAATAATATAAATAGGTAAATAGAATAAATAAAGTGAAATAAATAAAATAAATAAATGAAATATATAAACAAAATTTGTATATATAAAATAATGGGGTGTTTGATTTTCAATACAGTCTATTCTTCGCGAAACTAAAATTGGGCAGGGGTGCCAAGAATCTCCCACTTGGCCAAATTTGATATCCAGAGAAGTTGTAGAATAGGCACATGGAATGTGCGGAGTTTATATGAACCCGGAAAAACACACAATTCTATAAATGAGATGAAAAGGCTGCAAATATCAATTCTGGGTATTAATGAAATGCGATGGCCCGGATCTTGCCAATGCCATATGGATGATCACAGTGCCGGATTTAGGGTATTTGCGGCCCTAGGCCAAATTACCCCGAGCGGCCCCCGATAACTTCACGATTATGTAATTAAAGAATACAGACTTAATAATAATAGTAATAATTAAAACTTTTATTTTAATTTTACTTTTTAAATTTCGTAATATAAAGTATAACATAAATGAACAGAAATGCCTCTAATATTATATTTGAATACGGACACAAATAGGTTGAAATATATTCAATAATTAAATAATCTTGGTTGGCAAATTTGGCTAAAATTCCGAAACAGCTCTAACGACAATTTCTATATTTATAGAAATTTCGAAAAAGAAAATTTATAGAAAGAATGCTGAAGATCTCTTGGACAGATCACGTGACCAACAACGAGGTGCTGAGAAGAATGGAGACTGAGAGAAAACTCCTAAATATTGTAAAAAATAGAAAAACGAGATATCTAGACATAATTCACAGAGGATAAAGATACAACTTTTTACGACTCATAATGGAAGGGAAAGTGGAAGGAAGAAGAGGTTCAGGAAGAAGAAAATGCTCCTGGCTGAAGAACGTGAGAGACTGGACAGGTGTGGACACACATTCGATACTAAGAATTTCACAAGATAGAGAGCAATTTGCTGTAATTATAGCCAACCTTCAGTAATGGAGAAGGCACCTTAATAATTTAAGAAGAAGATATAAAATACATAATTCAAAATGTTATCAAACAGCAGTTGTTTGTAAAATTATTAATATTGCTAAAATTATTATTATAAATTAGTATTTTAGTTAATTATTGAAAAGACATTATAAATAAAAGAACAGGCAAAATAATATGAACTGTACTAGTAATAGGCTACGGTACTGAAAAATAAAAATAATAATGCCTGGTTGCACTAACAAATCTTAAGATCCAGCTTAACCCAGCTCAGCTTATAAATAGGGCTAATTTAAGTGTCACGTCCGTTGAACCATAATTTTGAATTCTTATCGATGCAATCCACATGACAATCCATTTTGGTAAGCTGAAAATTAATCTTTGGGTTTGCTCACTACGGAGACCAAAGGATGGTATCCTATCCTAGAGTATGGTATCATACTCTTCATATTCGTGAATTCTCGTATTTAAAATAATGTATTTATTTTACCTGGCGATCGAAACTATATTATCGATCGCTATGTAAAATAAATGCATTATTTGAATGACAAAATTCACGAATACGAAGTGTAGGATACTATATGCTCTAGGCTAGGATACCATCCTTTGGTCTCCGTAGTGAGCACACGCTAAGACTCAATGGCGCAACGCATATGTTTCTTTAATGCACGCCTTAATCTTAAGATATGTTGGTGCAACCAGGCATAAGAATACAACAAATAATCTTCTAGATCATTCAATTCATTATTCTCTTATACTGAAAATCGTCATTCGTCAATGTCATGTTCTTAAATTCTTAATTTGTATAAAGTTGGATTAGTGATTAACATTGAAACTCACACCACTCCATACTCATAATAAATATCATATCTAAAGACTCACTTTTCTAGCTTTTTTGGCTGCAAAATCTTTAATCAAATTTTTAAAGTCTAAGGCTTGAAAAATCTCAGCATTTCAAACAAAACTAGCCAAACTAGACAATCTAGAATCTTCATCAGAAGTCGAGTTCCTCAAGTAGTTTTTAATTCTTTTTAACACGCTGAATGATTTTTCTCCAGATGCATTAGATGTCATCATGCATAGTAGAATGCGCAAAGCCGTGTCCATATTCGGAAATAATGTTGTTAACTGTTTTTCATAAATGAGTTTCAGATAGGTACTCCAAAAGTGTATTCCTCGGAGGCTTGGTAATCTTGTTGTCATGAGATTCTCTTTCTTCATTAAATATACCTTCAACAAAGCCTTTGAACTGTACAAACTCTTCTCTAAAGTCACCAACCATGTCGATTCGACACTTTTTAGTCAAAGTTGAAACTTTTACCCATTTCTTCATTGGAAATTGACGATAGGTTGTTTAAAAATTTAAATTTTCATTAAAACTGAAATAAACTTCGGACCTTTTAATTCAGTTTTGAATAAAGAGTGTCAATTACAACATTGAGTGTATTAATCTTTAAGTTTTCTTTGCCAGTAAAGTGGGGTTCAGTGGATTCATCTTCTTTGTCTTAGCCAAGGAGAGCTTTTCTTTTCGGGCGTCTTTTTATTTCAAAAGTAGAGGTTTCATTTTTAGACAACTCTTTTCCTCTTTTTTCATAGGATTCAAAGTTGTCTCTCAGACTCAATGCGTACTCCTTTAGAGATTTCAATGTTGCAAGTCACATTTAAGTCTGTAGCAGTTGTTGCAATGTTTTGCTACTCTTGTCAAAACATTGTAAAATGTCGTACCACGTGTTTAGTAGAATAGCCATTCTCTTATTTGAAAAATTGTTAACTGATTTCAGTTCAATTAGTAAACATTTTTTTACCAAAAAAGTTTTTTTTTACAAAACGCTGTGGCCCCCTTTTGCTTGCGGCCCTAGGCCGCGGCATAGTCGGCCTAGTGGTAAATCCGGCACTGGATGATCATGAAGTGTATTATGCAAAAGAAGAGAGTAATTATCATTGTCATGGTGTAGGATTCAAAGTCTCAAAGAAAGTTAGCAAATTTGTTAGGGCGGTATGCCAGGTATCTGAACGAGTCATAATGATTCAGTTGAACGCGAAATCGAGAAATTTAAATTTATTATAAGTGTATGTACCGACAGCGGAAAGTGAACTAGAAGAACTTGATAAGTTCTACGCCGATGTAAAAACTGTTACCGACCAACTCAAGACTAGAGATTTCACCATTATGATGAGTGACCTTAACGCTAAGATAGGAAAAGGCAGACAAAGTCACATTATTGGATGTTATGGACTGGGAGATAGAAATGAAAGGGGAGACTATTTAACAGAATTTTAAAAAGAACATAATCTATGTATAATGAATACCTTTTTCAAAAACTACATAAACGGATCCTCTAACAAACTGGATACTGATTTTATTAGAAACCACAGTCAGGGGATTGTAAAAAATTTAGAGAGCAGTTTTGAGAATAGCGAACAAAAAGAATCCATCGAGGATCATTGGAACCAAATTATAACGATTATAAAGCAGCTCAACTCCAAACTTCAAAAAAGAGAAAAATCAAAGGAACAGTGGATGAATGATGAGATTTTGAATTTAATGTAAAAATGACGCAAATTTAAGAACCCAATCATCGAAATGTATAAACGCTTTACTAAAGAGATAAGGACTAAAATACGAGGTGCAAAAGAAACTTACTGTGAAAACAAATGTTTAGACATTGAACAGTTGCATAGAAAAGACATATGTATAAAAAAATAAAAGAACTCACAGGTCAGAACAAAAACATGCAAATAACATCGCTGATTAGGGCTTACAATACCGGGATTCCGGGATCCCGAATACCGAGATCCCGGACGATTTTTGTCCGGTATTCGATATCGGTATTTATAATAAAAATACCGGTATTTCGGTATTAGCTTAATTTATAAAAAGTGAATTGATGCACAATAAACTTTCTTATAAGATATTTTTTGCTATTAGAAGAAATTATTTTTGAAGATAAACAACCAATACCTTTGTAAAAATATTTATTAAACAGGTTTATTACACATACAAGTCAAGTATAGAGCTTTCTAAAAGCGTGAATGTCGTTAATTTAAGGCGAAGGGTTATATCAGCTTCTACAACCAAATTATTAAATCTCGTCTATATAAATACATAAAATGAGTTATATAAAAATTCTTAAACATTTAAAATTAAACTACTTTATTTTATAAATAAGCCATAAGATTTTTTAATCAGAATTGTTTTTACATTTTCAGATCTATTTTTCATTTTTTTGTGTATTGTGGTGTATAAATTAGGCTCACTTACTTTCTGAATTATTAATAATAATTGAAAATATATATCGGTCTAAATACAGAGTAATCCATATAAAATATTTGTCACAGTAAGTTAATCTTTGTATTAATATATATTAAAGTTAAATTAATTTACAAATAGCAAATTTCATAAGTAAAAGTACTATCCTATTATATGCAAAATTTATCCTAGAATCAAATATATAGTTTTTCTATTTGCACATTTTTTGTATCTATCTATTCCTACTCTCTATGTAATGTTATAATGGTAGGGGAGCAAAGTATGCTAAATGTGCAGTCACTTGAGCGTTATGGCGACCTATTGGGTGGTGAAGAGTAGGTTCTAAAACCAAAAAAAGTTAAGTAAAGTTTTCCATTTTAGTGGGGACTTTCCATTTTTACTTTAATTTTCCATTTCCAACAATCGTTTTTTTAGATTATAGCGCCATCTATTCATAACTCGAAAAAATACCTCGAATAAAACTTACTTATTTTTACGTAAGTAATCCATATCTGCAATAAAAAATGGGGCCTCCTATTTAAGATACATTTTTCAAATTCGATGCATTTTTCAAAAATATTGAATAAGTGTATTTTTCAGTTTTTCGATCTGATGTTCATTTCGCGAAATATCGCGGTATTCCTATTTAAATATTAAATTTACCCCCCACCCCTCTCCGTGGGAAGTCGTGTTTGTTATCATTCGATAGATTCTTGAAAAATATTGGGAACATATTTTTTAGTTTTTCGATATGTCATTCATTTCGCGAAATATTCGCTTTTTTCTTGTGAAACTTTGGGACTAACCCATTTCCTTACGCCCCGCTTAAATCATCAGATTTTTGAAATATACACTGTTTTGCATGTACTTAACTTACCTTATCTTAATCTGACGATTTCGAGTTTTTTTAGGGTTAGATTTTTTTTCGGCCCCCTTTAACGAACTCCACTGCATGAAGAGCCAATATGGTAGAGGTACATTTTCAGGATATAAGGTTTTTCCCCATGTAATAATCTGACGCGCTCGAGTAATTGCAAAAATCCCCGCTTAGGCTCCTCTACCATAAATAACATCTCATTTCAAAACAAAATTTAATAGGTTTCATATATTATTTAATAACAAGTCGATATAACCACTGAGGATAGTATAAAAATATAAGGTGTATATTTTTTATTCATAATACCGGTTTTAATACCGGGATCCCGGTATTTGAAATTTTAAATACCAAATACCGGTATTGAGATTTTGGCTCGGTATTGTAAGCCCTATCGGTGATAGAGACGGAAAACTGATTATCACTGATTTTGATAAAATAGACAAATGTAAAGACTGGAAATTTTTGAGGAACTGTTTAATGATGAAAGGCCGAAGCTTTGAAATAAACAAAGTAGTTACAGGACCTGACATAACTATGGACGAAATTAAACAAGCAATAAGATCAGCAAAGACCAGAAAAGCGACGGAACCAGATAAAATACCGAGTGAACTAATAAAGCTCTTCGAAAGTTCAGGTAAAAGTTCTCTCCTGCACCTTTTTAGTAAAGTTTACCAAACTAGCTCTATACCCAGTGGCTTGAGCACTGTGAGTGCCGTGGGTGCTTTGGCAACCACAATTGTGACCGAAGGGCGCTAAAATTTAATACTAAGTTTTTTTATTTTACATTATCCAGAATTATATATATGAGGCAAAACAATTGTTAACTAGAAGAAATAAAAATAATTGAAAAACTTCTTTTTAATGTTTCACTTTGCTCCTTTAACAGATTTTAATATTGTAGAAAATGAAGTTTATTATAAAGTTAGTGTGTATATACCAACGGATTGGCTGCTGTCGAATTTTGTGACGATACCTAAAAAAGCGAACTCGAAAAGATGTAAAGAATACCGAACCATTAGCTTCATGATTAATGTTTTGATATTTCTACGAATTTGGAACTCTAGGACTTAGGATGTACCAAAAAAACATAAGAAGAGCTTGGTGATACACCGTCTGCATTCCGCAATAACCTTGGAACCAGAGAAGCACTATTTAGTATTTGGTAGTGTGTGTTTCGTTCAGCACTGGTGTAATATAGTTAGGACAATCTATATAAAATATGTTTTAAGTGGTAAATAACTTTATCAAAATATAATGCAGGGTATTAGCCCGGCCCAAAGACAATGACTCCTGACTGTGAATTAGATACGTGAGGTTTACATATTATTTCGTGTATAAAAATGCAGCGTAGGTAAATTCGAGAGAGAGTTATTATTAGACATTTAATATGTACAAATGTAGTGGTTTAGGTAATGAGTTGTATTTATAAACAATTATGGTTGAATCACCGTTTATACGATGTAAATATAAAGTTAGCTAAACAATAGAGTTTTAATTAATATGGACCAGAAAGGCATTAACATCACACTATTTATGACATGGCGCTCCTGAAAATTAATTAGGAGAATCTTCTGAAAATGGGCAATAAAAATTGGAAATACCGACGGCGAAAATGGAAAATGGACCATGGAAAAGGACCCAGGAACCGGACAGGGAACCCAGTGAAAAAAGACACAAGTGTTAAAATGTAAGTAAGAAATTTAGTCTATCTTTATTGAAAATGCTTCCCTCGTATATATATATATATATATATATATATATATATATATATATATATATATATATATATATATATATATATATACATATTACTATTGAACATTGAATATTTATCTTTGCTGATTGAAATTTATGAAGAATCGATTTTTTTTAAGAATATCTATGAATTTTGAAACATGAAGTGAATTTTTAATTGAATATTTTTATCGAAGTTTATTATATATGCTATTATTGAATTTTTATTGAATTTATTTGAAAAATCTTTATCCGATTTAGAATCTTAGTAGGGTTATTTTTGAATATTTTATGGAATATCGAATTTTTTCCAAAAATTTCTATCGAATTTTGAGATATGAATTGATTTTGAATATTTTTATCTAACTTTTGCATTTTGAATTGAATTTGTGTCGAATATGTACACTGTTATTGAATTTTTATTAGCCAGTTGTTTTATTATTGATATTTCTTGAGTATATTTAGTACATTTTCATCGATTTTGTGTTAAATTTTGTATGATATGAACATGAATTAATAATTTTTTGTGTGATAAATGATATTTTTTTAATGGATAATGATTAGTGATGACATACGAGCTTTAAGACAAACATTGCTATAAGCAAGAGATATATTTTTAACGAACCGACCTGATGAGTCGAGATAAGGAATTTGGAGAAGAACTATATAGATAAGAATAAGAACTAACAATATTATAAGTTGAATATTATGAGGAAATTTGAGACAATAAGAAACCCACTGCTCTTGTCAAATTAGGAAGGTACTAAGTGATTTATAGAAGCTCGACAGCTTATTAGAGGCCCACTCTGTGTTTTGAAGGGTACCTATTTTATTCATGATTATTCATGATTAAATGACGGATTCAAAGCAAGATATTGAGGTTGTGAAATATGTAGAAGAATTTGATCTATGCAACGAAGTTTATACCCGCTTTTATTTAGGTAAAATGCAGAGGTTTCGTGGCTAGTATCGAGTATTATGATTGTTATATGGAATATGTAGAAGAATTGGAACTTTCCTCTCGAGCAAAGCCGCTTTGGTTAGTCGAACGTAGGAATTAAGGGATAAGTAAAGAAAGTGATTATTATGATGTTATATTATGAAATGATATATTGATGATTAAATGACAAATGATTGTTACATGAAATATGTATATGAAGATGAATTATGTACACTGTAGATGTGTTATTATGTGGAGAAAAATGAAGAAATATAGTTATAGTACCAGACAAGAAGAAGAAGAAAGAAAAAACAAAGAATTTTATTAAAATATGTGGGAAAAATGAAAGAAGAAACATAAAATTTGTCAGAAATGTCAAAATAAACAAGCAGAAATAAGAATAATATCAAATAACTAGCTAATCATTAAATTATATCTAAGAATTAAAGTTGTACATTTTTTCTCTAAAGTAACGTAAATTATAAATAACTTATTTTTAAATATAAACAATGATTTCAGGTTAAATTTTCGCGGAAAATGGAAGTATTTGAATTAAGGATAGACAATATCTTACAATACGGGTTAGTAGAGAGTAAGCAAAGGGACACAAAAAGTGAAGTTTTTAGAGAGATTAAATCTTTATTATAGGTACAAGAGAGTTATTGGAAGTTTTATAGAGACATATTAGAAGTTTTTACATTTTTATTATAGGTACATTATTTTAAAGTTAGTAAGGCGTATATAAATAAATCAAAATAAGACTGAAATAATAAGATGAACTAGTAAAGTAACGTTAAATTTTTTTTATATATATATATATATACTATTTAATAGAGGTTAAGGTAATATTTAGCTTAGCTGAGGAAGTATTAAATTCGAGATTTTATTATTACAAATAGATTAGTTACGGCTTATAGGCACTGAAAGACTATTTAAAAGTTAGGATCAATTTCATTCACTGTGGACACTGTTTTGTGAACGACAAAAAAGGACGAAAAGACACGACGTGAAAGTACGTGAACTAGTGATAGGTTAAGAAAAGACAGTTTAGTTAAATAGGAAAAAATGTAAATATCTTGAGATTATATTTTGCATAGGTATATTAGGGTTACAGTTAACTTATAGAATCCCTTATCTAGGTTTTATATAGTTAGGTCTATAGTTAGAAAAAAAAGGTTCTATAGTTAGTAAACGCTAAAAAGGCCTATAGTTAGTATTAGGTAACCATAAACGTTTTGTAAAAGGGTAAGAGGAATATATCGTCAGATATGCTTCTTCTCTTCCTAGGATTTTCTTTTAAAAAAACGGAGGGCATGTAATATAGTTAGGATAATCTATATAAAATATGTTTTAAGTTGTAAATAATTTTATCAAAATATAATGCAGGGTATTAGCCCGGCCCGAAGACAATGACTCCTGACCGTGAATTAGACAAGTGAGGTTTACATATTATGTCGTGTATAAAAATGCAGCGTAGGTAAATTCGAGAGAGAGTTATTATTAGACATTTAATATGTACAAATGTATTGGTCTAGATAATGAGTTGTATTTATAAACAATTATGGTTGAATCACAGTTTATACGATGTAATAGCGTTTTAATTAATATGGACCAGAAAGGCATTAACATCACACTATTTATGACACCGGTGCTAAGTTATAGCGCGCCTGCCTGCAAAAGTAGCATAGGTGAGAGTAGGCGGTTTTTTTAATTAGTATTTTGTATAACACCAGCAGAAAAAAGCTCATTCTGGCACCCCTTAAAACAGAGGGGCCCTTGCAGGCCCGTTATCGCCAGCCCTGGTTTCGTTGACTTTGAGAAGGCCTTGAGAAGAAGGAGTAAGGCAGGGCTGAATTTTGCCCCCACTATAATATTTAACATCTATTCTGAGTTTGTTTTTAATAAAGCAGTGAGTGAATATGTGTAATTTTAGTAATATGAGAATATTAGTAATTTGATATCCGCGGATGACACGGTGTTAATTGCGAGCAATTACGAAGAACTTCAACATCTGATATAATAGGATTACCACAACGTATGATGAATATGGACTCTAGCTAAACACAGCAAAGACCAAGGTAATGGTTGTCAGTAAGATGCCAATACAACCGGAAGTAGTAACAGCTTATGGTAAACAATTAGAGAGAACCTTGGTTGTAATCTAAAAATAAGAACTGGGACATGAGCAAAGAGATTAGAATACGTATAGAGAAGGCCAGAGCTGCATTCTTTAAGATAAAGAAACTTTTATGTGGAAACAACATTACTTTGAATCTGAAAATTACATTAGTGAGATGTTATGTGTTCTTTACTCTTTTGTACGGTGTCGAAGGTTGGACTTTAACAGCTACACTTTTGAAGAAATTGGAAAACTTTAAAATCTTGGTATCGGAGAATTCCACGAATAAGTTGGGTGGATAGAGTTCGTAACGAAGTTGTTTTGCACCGGATGGGAAAAGTAACGGAAGTCGTCAGAAGAGTTGAAAATCGAAAACTTGAATATTTTGGCCATATTATGCATCTCCAGAGAGATAAAATATAGGTACTCCATTTAATAGTGCCTACAAGGCAAGGTAGATGGAAGAAGAGGGCCAGGTCGAAGAACACCGTCATGGCTTAAAAACCCCAGAAAATGGTTTAACAGATTCTCTGCATCCCTTTTCCGAGCTGCCGTCAACAAAATTACTAGGGCCAATTTGATAGCCAACGGTCGATAATCGAGCACGGCACATGAAGAAGAAGAAGACTTATTAGTAAGTAAGTAATTAATTTTGTAATTTCAATACTCTATACATATACAGGGTGTTTCATTAATAATTGTCCATATAGTAACTGAAGAAACCTTAGCACAAAATACGAAGATTTAACTTAAAACACTTAAATAAAATGTAGTTCCTTTCTGAGCTACAGGGTGTTTTATCTAAAAATTTAAAAACTATTTTTGTTCAGCATTTTAAAACTATTTGACGTACCCTTTTCATACTTGGCAAAAAGTGCGAATACTATACACCCTACTAAATTATGATAAACAAAAGTTTCTAGCTACTACCAGAGGCGTACGACTGGGGATAGTGTATGGTTGACCCTTCTCAAATTCTACGCCACTGGAGGAAATACTATTTTAGTGCCATTTTTAGATTCCCCAATACTTTCTACGTAAATAATATACACCTCATTGGTAACGATAAAGTCATTAGTTTTCAAGATATTTGAAGTTAAATATGAAACGGCACAGTTATTTTGATTAATTTATGATATGATTCATAATATGATTAAAATTTAAAAATTATTTGTATCCAGTTAGGGCTTACAATACCGAGCCAAAATCTCAATACCGGTATTTGGTATTTAAAATTTCAAATACCGGGATCCCGGTATTAAAACCGGTATTATGAATAAAAAATATACGCATTATATTTATACTATCCTCAGTTGTTATATCGACTTGTTATTAAATAATATATGAAACCTATTAAATTTTGTTTTGAAATGAGTAGATGTTGTTTATAACATTCCTAGAGAGTAGGAATAGATAGATACAAAAAATGTGCAAATAGAAAAACTATACATTTGGTTCTAGGATAGTACTTTTACTCATGAAATTTGCTATTTGTAAATTAATTTCACTTTAAAATATATTAATACAAAGATTAATTTACTATGACAAATATTTTATATGGATTACTCTGTATTTAGACCGCTATATATTTTCAATTATTATTAATAATTCAGAAAATAAGTGAGCCTAATTTATACACCGCAATACACAAAAAAATGAAAAATAGATCTGAAAATGTAAAAACAATTCTGGTTAATAAATCTTTCGGCTTATTTATAAAATAAAGTAGTCTAATTTTAAATATTTAAGAATTTTTGAACTCAAGTTTAAGAACTCATTTTATATATTTGTTACACGAGACTTAATAATTTGGTTGTACAAGCTGATATGTATCACCGTTCGCCTTAAATTAACGACATTCACGCTTTTAGAAAGCGATATACTTGACTTGTATGTGTAATGAATGTGTTTAATAAATATTTTTTACAATGATATTTGATATTGGTAGTTTATCTTCAAAAATAATTTCTTGTAATAGCAAAAAATATCTTAGAAGAAAGTTTATTGTGCATCAATTCCATTTTTATAAATTAAGCTAATACCGAAATACCGGTATTTTTATTATAAATACCGGTATCAAATACCGGAAAATATCGTCCGGGATCCCGGTATTCGGGATCCCGGAATCCCGGTATTGTAAGCCCTATATCCAGTACTTTAAAAGTATTTGGCGTATCCTTGGTAGAAAGTGTAGGTACTGTACACCCTACTAAATAAACGTTTTTAGATACTAGCAGAGGCGTACGGCAGGGGACAGTGACTGGTTGACCCTTCCCAAATTCTACGCCGCTGACGAAATTGCTATTTTAGTGTAATTTTTTAATATTTTAATACTTCTTATGTAAATAATATACTCTTCATTCATAACGATAAAATGATTAGTTTTCGAGATATTTGAAATTAAAAATGACGTGACACAATACATTAATCAAAATAATCATGTGTCATTTAATTTTTAACTGCAAAGATCTCGAAAACTAATGATTTTATCGTTACGAATGAAGAGTATATTATTTTCATAGAAAGTATTGGAGAATCCAAAAATTGAACTAGAATAGCAATTACGCCAGTGGCGTAGAATTTGGAAAAGGTCAACCATTCACTTCCCCCGTCGTACGCCTCTGGTAATATGCAGAAACGTTTGTTTAACATAATTTAGTAGTTTGTACCGTACTTATACTTCCTGCCAAGTATGAAAACGATACGTCAAACAGTTTTAAAATTCTGAGCAAAAATAATTTTTAAATTTTTAGATAAAACACCCTGTAACTCAGTAAGGAACCACATTTTATTTAAGTGTTTTAGGTTAAATCTTCGTATTTTGTGCTAAGATTTCTCCAGTTACTATATGGACAATTATTAATGAAATACCCTGTATAATTTGGTACTATATTTGAAAAGGAAACAATCAGTATTCAAAATGTAGCGGTCGGGATTTTTATTTATGCGAGGATTGTGGCATGTCAGGATTTTGGCATGTCAAGATTTTGGTATGTCGGGATTTTGGGTGTCGGAAATCTGGCGTATTGGGACTCTGGCGTGTCAGGATTTTGAACGTCGGGATTTTGGGTGCCACTGATATAAATATATGAAATAAAGAACAGCTTTCGTAAAGAAAGAAATCCCCCTGTAGCGAACGGCGAACGTGAAATGTGAATTCATAGCTTTGACAAAAGCAATGAAACGGTATAAGAGACCATTTTGTCTCACAGAGATCACAAATTGACGTTATTTGCCACGCATTCGCCAAGTACGGAGAAATCGCATTATGCGAGAATCGGCGAGTGGATTTCGTTTCACTTTGAACACCATTAGTACCCTATACGTATCTCGTCTTCATATGAAAGACTCGTCAGGAGCACCTAGATAGTGTTCAGAGCTAAATAAAATGCCGTATGCCTAGGAAGTTAAATAAACTAAACTAACTTCAGTACGCTAGGTACGACATATATATGAAATAAAGGAAAATATTTCTCTCGTAAAGAAAGAAGTCCCCCTCTAGCGAACTGCGAGCGTGACATGTGAATTCAAAGCTTTCATGAAAACGTTGAAACGGTATAAGAGACCATTTTGTCTCACAGATATACCTACAAATCGACGTTATTTGCCAAGTATTCGTCAAATACGGAGAAACCGGAATATGAGAGAATCGGCGATTGCATTTTATTTCACTCTGAGCACCATTGGTACCCTATACGTATTTCATCTTCAAATCAAAAACTCGTCAGGAGCAGCTAGATAGCGTTCAGAGCGAAATAAAGTGCCATATATGATGCCTAGGTAGTTTAATAAACTAATCCAACTTCAGTACGCTAGGTACGACATCGATATGAAATAAAAACAATATTTATCTAAGAAAGAAATCCACCCTGTAGCGAAAGGCGAACATGAAAACGTTTCAGAATTATCCTGAATTAATTCTTGGTAGTACAATTGAATGCGATAAGGGCGCATTCCGTTTTTGCAGGAATTATGTGCAGAGAATAGTAAATTAGTTCTGCTTTTTAAATATTTCTATACTTTTAGGTGGATTTTTAGTAACTGCCAGAAGCACAGTTATTTCGTTTTCCTCTGTTACAGTTCTTTATGTTCGCCCGTGTTTTTTTACATAACTGAACCAGTGCGGGTGAAAACCAATCCTTAATTTTTGAAATCTTGCTGTTGTAGGTTGTCGTCTTTCAAGGAACCGTTCATGATAAATTCTTACTGATAATAACGCATTTTTATTGTACTCCCCAATTCCAGATCATATCTACCATTTCATCAACAGTAAAATTCATCTTAGCTATTCAGTCTATAACTAGACAATTCAGTCATGGCTTAAAGTAATTACGATGTCAGTTGGACAATTATAAAAACAAAATTTGACACCAAGTGTCGGCTTCTTCTGTAAAACATACGCGGCGCAATAGAAATTAAATAATACATTTTTTTTTTCAATTATTAAGGTCTAATATTTGTTAAACAGTAATACTTATTTTTATATTGACCATTAGCTCCTATGATGACAATTTTGTCGATAGCGCTTAACTAAGGAAATAAAATACACACTTTAATACATAATATATTATATCATACGAGTAATGTTATCCCTATGGGCGTGATGACGTAATCGATGATTTTTAAAATGAGAGTAGGGGTCGTATGATAGCTCATTTTAAAGGTTACTGAATTTTGTATTCAGTAATGTAAATACTAATATAATTGTTTATATGGGATGTACAAAAAAAGTTTTTAATCACATTAATTGATTCTACTAGACAAAAAAATTGACTAAAAGAAGAGTGTATGTAATTTATTTAATTCAAAGTATATTTTACTGTTGTCACAATAGAAAAAAATGTTTCTTTGGTAAATAAACATTGTTTTTCGCTTAGATTCAATGTTTAAACCAGCTCCCACCAACCACCTACCTCTTGGAAATTTGAACATTTAATGGAAGCGAAAAGCAATGCTTATTTCTCAAATAAACATTTTTTTCTATTTTCTGACAGCAGTAACATGTATTTTGAATTAAATAAATTACATACATCCTTCTTTTTTTGTCAATTTATTTAATTTAAAAAATATTTTTTGGATACTCTGTACAAATAATTATGTTAATATTTATATTACTATATATATATATATATATATATATATATATATATATATATATATATATATATTTAAAAACATGAGATGTAGATCCTTGAAACACACTCAGTGATCAAAAGATCCAAGGTTAATGGTTTGACGACCACTCGTACGAAATCAAACAGATGAAATAGAGAATGTGGAAAAATCCCCTTACGAACAATTCAATTATTAATTAATTAACAATTCAACTCAATTACAAACAATGTCCGAAATGGTGGATGTGTGAATTGTTCGTAAGGGGATTTTTCCACATTCTCTATTTCATCTGTTTGATATATATATATATATATATATATATATATATATATATATATATATATGTATATATATATATATATATATATATATATATATATATATATATATATATGTATATATATATATATATATATATATATATATATATATATATATATATATATATATATATATATATATATAAGAAGACAATGAGTCCTTGCTGACAGTAAATGTACAGTTTTTGGTTATTGGGTTATGCAGCAATTGATAAGTGTACTCTTTTAAGTCTTTATTCCGAGCTTTCGTTCATGATTATGAACATCGTCAGGGTGCTACAATTATATTATATATGTGAAACAATATGAAAATATGTATATAAAATTATATGTACTTACAACTTATTGAGGATATTTCAAATAGGTGGTCATTAACATGAGAATTGTACTTATTAAAATGGTCATGTAATGTCTCGATAAAACAAAATTATTCAAATAAAAATTTTATAATTTAGTTCAACTTCAAAATCGACGAAATATAAAATGACACTTGGACATTCATGACATGGCATTATTTGAAATATCTAACAAAAATTTTTAAAGATGATCAATTTAGTAAACGACCAATAGGGTCAATGATAATTAAGAAAGTATTTTTTAAATTTTATAAATTACTGTTGAAATTATAAATTAAGGTAAAATTTAAAAAAATTAGTAAGATTTTTTGATCAAGTTTAATTAGAAGTTTTAAATTATTTATATAAAAGTAATTTATAAAGTTGTTGACAAAAATTAATTTATACAAAAGTAATTTATAATGTTGTTGACAAGTCAGAGTATCTAGAAGAGGAGTTAGGAGATAACTCACGATTATCTAAAAATAGTAGATAAGAAAACATTTCATTTAGGTGGCCTATATCAGTACGATGATTCATCGAATTTGGATTTTTATTTATGTGAACCATTTCCAAAAAAAGCCGCTTTGAATTATGTGACTCACGGTCCAATATTTTAGCGTTATTGTAATCAATTCGATGATTATTATTGAAAACATGTTCACCCAATGCATTTTTGTTTACTAAATTGATCATCTTTAAAAATTTTTGTTAGATATTTCAAATAATGCCATGTCATGAATGTCCAAGTGTCATTTTATATTTCGTCGATTTTGAAGTTGAACTAAATTATAAAATTTTTATTTGAATAATTTTGTTTTATCGAGACATTACATGACCATTTTAATAAGTACAATTCTCATTTTAATGACCACCTATTTGAAATATCCTCAATAAGTTGTAAGTACATATAATTTTATATACATATTTTCATATTGTTTCACATATATAATATAATTGTAGCACCCTGACGATGTTCATAATCATGAACGAAAGCTCGGAATAAAGACTTAAAAGAGTACACTTATCAATTGCTGCATAACCCAATAACCAAAAACTGTATATATATATATCATATATATATATATATATATATACATTAGCACTTCGAGCGAAGCAGGCTCATGGCTTGGTTTACAATCTTCCTCCATTCTTGCTTGTTCTTCGCTTTTTCTTTCCAATTGGTTGCATTGAGATACTTCAGGTCATCATTAACTTCATGGCTCCATCTGGTCCTAGGTCTTCCTTTTCTCTTTCTACCACCTACTGTAGCACTTAACATGACTTTAGGCATTCTAACTTGGGCCATTCTTTGGACATGTCCTAACCATCTAAGTCTTTGTGATCTTACAACTGCAATTATATTAGGCTCCTTATACAATTCTTCTAACTCATTGTTTGTTCTTCGTGTCCACTGATTGTTGATTATTTTTCCCCCAAATATCCTTCTAAGTATTTTTCTTTCCCATACTTGTAACATTGATTGCTCGGTTTTTGTCATAGTCCAAGTTTCTGAGGCATACGTAACTATTGGTCGTATCACAGTTTTATACGTTCTTAATTTAGCTGCTTTGGATATATTTTTGCTTCTGAGTATTCTATTGAGTGCATACATGCAACGATTCCCTGACATTAGTCTTTTGTGTATTTCATCCCGGATATTTGGTTTACTAGAAAATAAGGTCCCTAAATATTCAAATCTGTCGACCTTTTCAAATTTATACATTGTTCCTTCATTCGTTGTTATCATTAAATATTGCCCTTGTTCAAATTTTTTGTCGGTCCATTCCATATACTTAGTTTTTGATTCATTTATATAAAGTCCTTTTTCTCGAGCTGCCTTTTCTAGTCGTTCTACTACCTCTTTTAATTGTTCCTTGCTTCTGGATAGAATTACTACATCATCCGCGAATGCCAAACATTTATGTTTTTTGTGATATATATGTCCTGATCTGTTAATATTAGCCTCTTTTATTATCATTTCCAATACTACATTAAATAGCAGTGATGACAACGGATCCCCTTGTCGTACTCCTTCTTTCACTTCGAAATTTTCTGTTAGTTTGTTATTTACTTTTACTTTATTTTCTGTTTTCGTAAGTGTAAGCTTTATCATTCTTATTATTTTTGGTGAAACTTCTAGATTTTTTAACGCTTTATATATTTCTTTTCTTTTTATTCTATCAAAAGCTTGCTTAAAATCTAAGAAGAGTGCCATTGTTGGTTTATTATATTCATAGCTCTCAGCTTGTATTTCTCTTAAAGTAAAGATGTTGTCTATAGTACTTCTTCCTTTTCTAAAGCCACACTGGTATTCACCTATGCTATTGTTAAGACTTCTTGCTAGCTTGTTTTCGATGTGGACTGCTAATATCTTATATATTACATTTAATAGTGCCACGCCCCTATATTTTTGACATTCTGCTTTGTCCCCCTTTTTATAAAGAGGACATATCACTGCTTGCTTCCACTCCATTGGTAGTTCTTCCTTTTCCCATATATGTTTTTTAGTAATTTGTGTATTTTGTCTGTCAGCTGCGCTCCTCCATATTTTAACATTTCCGCTGTTATAGAATCACTTCCAGGACATTTATAGTTTTTTAGATTCTTAATAATAATTTCAATTTCATTTAGGGATGGTGCTATATCTTCCGCACTGTCTTTTTTCATATTCATTATTTCGTCTGTGTATCCTTCATTATCGTGATTTATGTGTTCTTCATTTCCATCATCTGTGTCTTCTTTATTGTGATTATTTGTGTACTCCCCGTTTAACAATTCATCAAAATATTGTTTCCATCGTTTTAATATTTCTTGGTCATCAAATATCATTTTTCCTTCTTTATCTTTGTAATAAATGGGCTGTGGTTTATATTCTCTTTTTTGATTTTTAATGCCTTGATATAAATTTCTAATAAGATTATTTTTGTAATTCTCTTCAATGTCTTTCAACTTATCTTCGTAAAATTTTCTCTTTTTATTTCGTAAAATTGCGCTGGTTTTTCTTCTTTGCTCTATGTAAAGTGTTTCCGCTGTTTTTGATTTTAGTCTTAGACTTTCTAATCGTAGCTTGTTCCGTTTCTCTATTTCTAGTTTGCATTCCTCGTCGAACCATGCCTTTTGTTGTTTCTTGATTGGCTTGTCAGTATTATCTGCTACGGCTTTTAAAGTATTTTTAATTAAGTCACATGTTTGTTCTACATTGTCATTTTCTGTAATAAGTTCCAGCTTCTTGTTAAGTGTCAACTGGTATACATTTTTTTCTTCTTCTGTTTGTAACCTGACTAGCTTGTTCATCATGCGTTTTTCTCTGTTTCTGTTTCTATTTATAGGTATTATTTGGTTCATTTTTATTCCCACTAAAAAGTGGTCTGAATCTATATCTGGCCCTCTATATGTACGTATATGCATTATGCTTTTTTCTACATCTTTCTCTATTAAAACATGGTCTATTTGGTTTACCGTTTGACCGTCCGGCGATCTCCAAGTGCCCTTGTGTATTTCCTTTCTCTGGAAGTAGGTACTTTTTATTAAATGGTTTTTTTTCTCTTGAAAAGTCAATGAGCATGTGTCCATTTTGATTCGTTGTTGGATGCCAGCTGTATTTTCCTATAGTAGGCTTAAATATATCCTCTCTACCTATTTTGGCATTGGTATCTCCAAGGACTATTTTGAGATAATATTTGGGGATGCTTTCATATACTTGGTCCAGTAGGTTATAAAACTCTTCCTTTACCTCTATTTCTTTTTCTTCCGAAGGTGCATGAATATTTAAAAATGAAATTTTTTGGAATTTTCCCTTTACTCTAAGAACACTAAGTCTATCGGATATTGCTCTGAATTCGACAATTGATGCTCTAAAGTTTTTATGTATTAAATAGCCTGTACCCAGCATTCTATTTTGCCCTCCACTATTAAAGAATAAGTAATCTTCTATTTCTTGAATGTATTGCCCTAATTGCTTTGTTTCTTGTAATGCGACGATCTGAAAACTGTATCTTTTAAGTTCAAGTACCATTTGTTTTAATTTTCCTTCTTTGTGACTTCCTCTTATATTCCATGTCGCCATACGTATTACTTCGTTTGCTTTTATTGTTTTCTTTAAAAAAAAAATCAATGGGAAAATCCCAATAGTTGGCTGTATACCATAGTTTAAAAAACTATTTAATACCATAGTTTTCTTTTTTGTTTCGTCTTTTCCCTCTTGTCTCCTTTTTCTTTGCCGTGTCGTCTTTATAGTATTGTAACAAAAGAGAAATCTTGGCCGACCGCCGTATAACAGTAAACACCTTGAGAATGACGTCATCGAATGATCTAGGCCTCGGCGGAAAGGAGGAGGAACTTCTCGAACGTACGGCGGCACACATAGTGAAAGCGGTTTCCGCTAGCGGGCAAACCGCGCGGTTCTCGCGCGCGGGTATGGTAACACAGTGAAGACGGGTAAAAGCGAGAGAGATCGTTCAAATCTGGCAGTTGCGTCTACTACTTGTAGCAAAATGTCGTCTTCCGATGATGATATAATTGCTTTAGATTCTGTTTTGACTAAACTGAAAAGAAAGAGAGTTGATGTACATCCTATTAATCGAGAAAGATTAATTTATTAGTAGGGGAGCGAAGTATGCTAAATGTGCAGTCACTCGAGCGCTTTGGGGACCTATTGGGTTGTGAAGAGTAGGTCCTAAAACCAAAAAAAGTTAAGTAAAGTTTTCCATTTTAGTGGGCGCTTGCCATTTTTTAATTTAATTTTTCATTTCCAACAATGGTTTTTTCCGATTATAACGCCATCTATCCATAATTCGAAAAACTGTTTCGAATAATAGTTACTTATTTTTGCATAAGGAATCCAAATCAGCACTAAAAATGGGAGCTCCAATTTAAGATTTTAAAGTAACCCCCCACCCCACCTCCGTGGGGGGTCGTGTTTGGTGCCATTCGATAGATTTTTCAAAAATATTGAATAAGTGTATTTTACAGTTTTTCGATCTGATGTTCATTTCGCGAAATATCTCGGGATTCGTATTTAAAATATTAAATTTACCCCCCACCTCTCTCCGTGGGAAGTCTTGTTTGGTATCATTCGATAGATTTTTAAAAAATATTAAGCACATATTTTTTAGTTTTTCGATCTGTCATTCATTTCGCGAAATATTAGCTTTTTTCTTGTGAAACTTTGAAACTCACCCATTTCCTTACGCCCGGCTCAAATCATCAAATTTTTGAAATATACACTATTTTGCATGTACTTAACTTACCTTATCTTAATCTGACAATTTCGAGTTTTTCTAAGGATAGATTTTGTTTTTCGGGCCCCCCTTAACGAACTCCCCTGTGTTAAGAGCCAATATATGGTAGAGGTACATCTACAGGGTACCAGGTTTCTCCCCATATGCTAATCTGACGCGCTCGAGTAACTGCAAAAATCCCCGCTTGGGCTCCCCTACCATATGGAGAATATCAGCATCTATTTCAAAAATTAAAAGATAATGAACGATTCTTCCAGTATATGAGAATGACTCAAGAGACTTTTAAATATATTTTGGAGAAAGTGGAGTATCGTTAAAAACAATATTAAACGCTCAACTTACAGTCAACCAACAGAATATCGAAAGATTTGAGAATATACATATCTGGGTACGAATTTAAATAGCGAATGGGACTACTCAGAAATTAAACAGCGAATAATAAAAGCGAAAGCAGCATACTTTAGAATGAGACCCATTTTTAACAGTCGAGACATATCATTAAAAACAAAATACCGTCTGTTGAAATGCTATATATTCACAGTTCTGCTCTACGGAATGGAAGCTTGGACACTAACTGTTACATCTATGAATCGGCTCGAAGCTTTCGAAATGTGGTGTTATAGGAGCATCTTACGTATATCCTGCGTTGACCGAATTACTAACTTGGAATTCCTGCGTAGAATGGGGAAAGAGTGTGAATTTCTCATAACCATCAAAACAAAAAAATTAGAATATCTAGGACATGTAATGAGAAATCAAGAACGTTACGGCCTTCTCCAACTGATTCTCCAAGGGAAGGTATGTAAATGATAAAAGAGGACCGGGAAGAAGACGCATTTCCTGGCTTCAAAATTTACAAAAGTGGTATAATACCACTACCACTGAACTGTTCCGCGCTGCGGTAGACAAAGTCAAGATAGCCATGATGATCGCCAACATCCGGAATGGATAGGCACTTTAAGAAGAAGAAGGAGTATCGTTTAATTAAAAACTGGTGTAATTTACATAAGCAGGCTATCCTTCCGGAAGAAAGGCTTGTTATAACATTGAGGTAAGTAGTTATGTTGTAAATTTATTTTTCAAGTACTGATTTAGTTAATAGTTAATACTGGAATGGTTTTAGAAATACCTAAGTCACACAAAATTACGGTTTCAATAAGATTGACTTTATTACTTTTGTTTATTATAATGTACAATTATTTATAAAATTAATCCATGGAGAACTATTAATTCTTATTATAAAAGAGCGAATAAACTAAATTATCATTGCAGTAAACATTAAAACCGCGCGGAAAAAACTAAATTCTCATTCTAGCAAAAGCGGTCAGGCGGGTTGAGGCGGTTGGACCGCGCGGACCTGCTTTGACTATGTTCGTGTACATTTAAAGACGTGCATTCTTTTTGAAAACGTTTAAAAGCGGGTCCCGCTAGCGTTGCCCGCTAGCGGAAACCGCCTCCACTGTGTGCGCCGACTACGACCCGTAGGCGGAACACGCTGATAGCTAGAGATGGGCGTCGATTGTTCCAGAATAACAACTGGGTATAAATACGGGCATATTTGTAAATAGTTTTTAGTCTTAAGCTAAAGTTTGTAAAGTAAACTTTTATAAATAAATAATAAAGTCGTAAATAAATACCCGAACGCTCGTTTTTGTTACAGTTGGTGTCGGTGTTCGGTAAAGTTAGTGCGATATAAATAAGTGAATTACAGAGAGACTTTAAAAGACTTTTGAACTTTATTCGTCGGGAATAACCGGAGTGCGTTAATTGTTCGGTATTCGGAAAGACTTTAAAAGACTTTTGGACTTTATTCGTCGGGAATAGTTAAAGTGAGTTGATTGTTCGGTATTCGGAAAGACTTTTAAAAGACATTTTGGAAAGTACGTGTGCATCCACCAAAGATGTTGCTACAAGAACTTACAGTAAAACAGCTCCGTGAACAGCTAGAGGAACGGGATCTGGACAGCAGTGGGCTGAAGATAGTCCTACAAGCATGACTTGAGGATGTCCTCACGAAGAACGGAGAAGACCCAAAGACGTTCCACTTCCAGTCAGCAGAACAAGCAATCTTATCGAAATTAAAAACTGTTTCTGAAACGATCGATGATACTTCTAAGATAAATAATGAGAAATTCGAAACCATTTCTCAAAAGATCGACGAGACTTCTCAAGTAATTAAAGAAGTTTGTAGACAGAGCAACGAGAAATTTGAAAGTGTTTCTCAAGTAATTAAAGACGTTTGTAGACAGAACGACGAGAAATTTGAAGAGGTTTCTAGAACATTCGATAAGATACAAAAAAGCGTAGACGACAGTAAAGAAATGTTAGAAGAGAAGATCAAACAACTAGAGACTATGGTAACCAATACGAAAGTCCTACCTTCAGTTAATGCAGTAGTTTTGGCCGTAGAAGAGAAGATCAAAGAATTAGAGAGCATGATAACCGATACAAAAGTGCAACCGTCAGTTCATGCAGTATGTTTAGATCCTGTAGTGAAAGATGAACTACCGAGAGACGAAATGTCGCATAATATGAGATTCAAATTACCACCATTTGATGGAAAGTCCTCTTGGTCCATATACCTTAGACAATTCGAAGCTATTGCGACCGCCAATCATTGGACCGAACAAGAAAAGGCTTTTTCATTGACTGCTGCTTTACGAGGTGATGCTGCAGATATCTTAAGGTCAATT
The DNA here is from genome assembly GCF_917563875.1 of Diabrotica virgifera virgifera. Lineage (NCBI taxonomy): Eukaryota > Metazoa > Arthropoda > Insecta > Coleoptera > Chrysomelidae > Diabrotica > Diabrotica virgifera. Next base: position 154,843,943 of record NC_065446.1, on the reverse strand, counting down.
CCGAAGGGTCAAGAAAAATGTTACCAGACCTTGTTCACTCGTCTAGAAAAACGCTATGGAGATGCTCATCTACAACAAGTATACAAAGCACAACTGCGAAGTAGAAGTCAACGAACAAGTGAGAATCTGCAAGAATTTGAAGCAGATGTTGCTCGTGTGGTGCGGTTGGCTTATCCGGAGGCGCCAGACAGTATTTTAGAAGAAATTGCCGTAGATACCTTCATCAATGGGTTGAAAGAGAGTGAACTACAGGAAGCCTTACGACTAGCAAGACCGAAAGTTTTAGATGAAGCACTTGCTATTGCATTGGAGCACGAAACGGCTAGTCAAACTTCACGAAGCCATAGAGTAAGAACCATTGAAGAAAGTGACGAACACAACGATGAACCTCTGGAGGAAATGATACGGAGAGTAGTTCGTACCGAGATGCCAAAGAGACGCGAGCCTAGATGTTGGAATTGCGGCGACGTAGGCCACATTCGTCGTAATTGCAAGAAGATCGTACAGCCGTCGGAAAACTAGAGCGGGTCGACACCAAGGGGCAACTGCCGACCTCGAGAACTAAAGCCCCCATAGTAACTGTCAACCTTACGTCCTCCGGTGCAATCCACAACCTATACATCGAAGGTCGTATCAATAATATATGTAGATCGTTTTTGGTGGATACAGGTGCAACGAGAACTATCGCACGTCCAGACGTAGTACGAGGCCACCATAAGTTATCACCTGCAACAGTAAAGCTTAGAACGGCGACTGGTGAGCTAATTAATACATATGGCGAGGCTAATATGTCAATATCCATTGGCCAGACCACAGCTGAACATCAAGTATTAATTGTCGAGATCTCCGACGAGTTCATATTGGGGATGGACGTACTAAGAAGAGTGGGGGCAATATTGGATGTTCAAAATGGAGTTCTCAGGATCAATGGTGAAGAGTTGCCCTTTCACGACGACAAAGAAGATGCCATCCGCTTACTAACTACATGCGACGTAACCATACCCGGTAATAGTGAGAAAATTCTGATGACCATGCTTGATGGACACTGCCGAGAAGGAAGTTTAAGGATGGTCGAAGATGTGGATAATGTCGGGTTCCTAACGGCGAAAACTTTGGTAAAAGTTCGAGATGTCATCCCTGTAAGAGTTATGAATTTAAGGGAAACTGCTATCAAGTTAAGTAGAGGAGCTTTGATCGGAGAGTGTGTCCCCGTGGCTTCAATTTGCTCTATGAATACCAATAAGAAATCATCGAAGTCAAAGTATCCAAAAGACCTTGTTGAGATGATCATTGAAAGATGCCAAGATCTTGATCATAAACGAACGGAAAAAGTGAGGTCTATGCTGATAGAGTATCAAGATGTTTTTGCTATTGATAAGAAGGATAAAGGCAAAACAAGCATAGTAACGCATAAAATAAATACTGGAGACGCTCAGCCAATCAGACAACGGCCTAGACGACTTCCATTTGCGAAAAGAGATGAAGCCGAAGAGATTATCAAGGATATGGACAAACAAGGGGTAATTGAACCATCGAACAGTCCATGGACATCACCAGTAGTTCTGGTAAAGAAGAAAGATGGTTCAACACGTTTTTGTTTCGACTACCGCCAGCTCAATGCGGTAACAAAAAAAGATAGTTATCCTTTGCCCAGAATAGACGATACATTGGATACTCTCTCCGGTTCTCGTTGGTTTTCCACACTCGATTTAAAAAGTGGATATTGGCAAGTAGACATGGAGCCAGCCGATCGGGAGAAAACCGCATTTTCGATAGGATCAGGGCTTTGGCAGTTTACGGCTATGCCGTTTGGTTTATGTAATGCCCCTGCCACATTTGAAAGATTAATGGAGGCAGTTTTAAGAGGTCTAACATGGAAAACATGCCTGGTTTACTTAGATGATGTAATCGTGGTTGGAAGGTCCTTTGATGAACATGCCAAGAATCTAATAGAAGTCTTTCAACGATTGAGGGCAGCGAACTTGAAGTTAAGTCCGAAGAAATGTCACATGTTTCGACGAGAAGTTAAGTACCTAGGACATATTGTATCGAGTAATGGTGTAACAGCTGATCCTGAAAAGACTGAAGCCATTAAAGATTGGCCAGTACCAAAAGATAAACATGAAATTAGAAGTTTCCTTGGTTTATGTACATATTACCGACGATTTGTCAAAGGATTTGCCAATATCTCCAAGCCCCTAACAAAGTTGACGGAGGAGGGCAAAGAATATACATGGAGTGAAGAGTGCCAAAAATCTTTCGAACAACTACAAATGGCTCTGATCAGTGCACCGATATTAAGCTACCCGGGACAGGCAGGAAAATTTGTTTTGGATACCGATGCTAGCAACAGTGCTATAGGAGCTGTTCTCTCCCAAATCCAGGATGGACAGGAAAAAGTCATCGCTTATTTCAGCAAAGTCCTGTCAAAACCAGAAAGAATCTATTGCGTTACCAGAAGAGAACTGCTGGGTGTAGTGAAGGCTTGCGAACATTTCCATAAATACTTGTATGGCAGAAAGTTCCTTCTTCGCACCGATCACGCTGCTCTAAAATGGCTCATACAATTCCGTAATCCAGAGGGCCAGATGGCAAGATGGTTAGAACGATTACAAGAATATGATTACGATATAGAACACAGGGCCGGAAGAGTTCATTCAAATGCTGATGCCCTTTCGAGACGACCATGCAGTGCAAATTGTAATCACTGTGCCAAATTAGAGGAACGATTTTGCCCCGTGAGACAAACCACCGTAATTAATGAGCAGTGGCAGCCCCAACAGTTACAAGACGCCCAGGAGGATGATCCATGTATAAAAAAAGTATTGGATTGGATGCGGCAAGGTGAGAGACCTAGTTGGCAGAACATTAGTGCATATAGTCCAGAAGTCAAGGCCTACTGGAGCCAATGGAATTGCCTGGTACTAAAAGATGATCTTCTGTACAGAACCTTTGAGAACGATGATGGTACAGAATCGAAGCTTCAGTTGATTGTACCTAAAAGTAAAGTGTCAGAAGTATTGAGTCAGTTGCATGACGGTACATCAGGTGGACACTTTGGTATTACGAAGACTCTGCAAAAGGTTCGAGAACGGTTCTATTGGGTGAACTGTAAAGATGATGTAAGAAGATGGTGCCAGAAATGTGAACTGTGTGCATCCGGTAATGGTCCAGTTGGTAAAAAGAGAGCACCCATGAGACAGTATAATGTTGGCAGTCCTATGGAAAGAGTACCAATCGACATTGCAGGTCCATTTCCAGAAACTGATGCTGGAAATAAATACATCCTGGTAGCCATGGATTATTTTACGAAATGGACCGAGGCCTATGCATTACCAAATCAAGAAGCTGCTACCGTTGCAGAGGTACTTGTTAAAGAATTCTTCAGCCGATTTGGTGTTCCCTTGGAGATCCACTCCGACCAAGGGCGAAACTTTGAGTCAGCTCTTTTCCAAAACGTTTGTAAATTGATTGGTGTCAATAAGACCAGAACAACACCCCTGCATCCTCAATCAGATGGGATGGTCGAAAGGATGAACCGAACGATGGGTAAACACTTGTCCAAAGTTGTATCTGAAAATCAGCGAGATTGGGACCAACACATTCATTTATTCTTGATGGCCTACCGCTCGGCCGTAAATGAAACTACAGGTCAAACACCAACCTGCCTGATGTTGGGTCGTGAAGTTCGTTTGCCCTGCGACCTAGAGTTTGGCTGCAGACCTTCCGAGGAACATGTTGCAGGCGAAGAATACGTCGACCGCCTGAAGTTACGAATGAACAACATTCATGAATTTGCCCGACAACACGTCCAGATAGCCAGTGACAGAATGAAAGATCAATATGATTCTCGATGCAAGAATGAAAGCTTCGAAGTAGGTGATCTTGTCTGGCTTTATAATCCACAACGTCGTCGCGGCTTGTGTCCTAAACTGCAAAGACAATGGGAAGGTCCGTATGAAGTTAAGAAGAAAATAAATGACGTAATATACAGAATTAAGAAGTTGCCAAACGGTAAACCAAAAGTTATTCACATAAATCGTCTTGCACCATATGCTGGCTCAAATGAAACAGAAGAAGCCCGAGTCCTCCAACAGGAGATGAAAGACGCCGCACAGCCAAGTTTTAATCAATTTATGTCAAATTACGCAGCGAGAAAGAGTGCTAGATTCGGCGTGACCACAGAAGTTCAGCAAGATCTGTTTGGTGTTCCAGAAAACGTCTCTCTAGCCCACTGTGTTGCCCAAGACCTCGAGATGACTAAAGGAATCTCGTTCGTATTCAATAGAAAGTTCGGCCGCCTGGACGAGTTAAGACATCAGCACCCTAAAATTGGAAGAGTACTGCGATTGGAAGATGGTCCTCGATCTTTGCTGTATATGGTGACCAGGAAGTCTTACATGGACACGCCAAGCTACGAGAACATATGGCGTGCTCTAACTAATTTGAAGAAAACCGTGTGTAATTATGACATCAAAGATTTGGCTATACCAAAAATAGGCCATGCAGTAGAAAATCTGGATTGGAAGATTGTGAGAAGCATGCTTGAAGTGATCTTCAGAGAAACTGGCGTACGAATTACTGTGTGTTGCATGAACCCGAAGATGTCATACCCTTCAAAGACAGTAGACTGCTATTTCTTCTTGAAGGGTGTATGCAGAGCTGGAGAGTCGTGTAGATTCCGCCATCCTGGGCCTTCATCTAGAGTTGCTGATCGGGACGCTCAGATCTTAAGAGGGGAGCAGTGTAACAAAAGAGAAATCTTGGCCGACCGCCGTATAACAGTAAACACCTCGAGAATGACGTCATCGAATGATCTAGGCCTCGGCGGAAAGGAGGAGGAACTTCTCAAACGTACGACCCGTAGGCGGAACACGCTGATAGCTAGAGATGGGCGTCGATTGTTCCAGAATAACAACTGGGTATAAATACGGGCATATTTGTAAATAGTTTTTAGTCTTAAGCTAAAGTTTGTAAAGTAAACTTGTATAAATAAATAATAAAGTCGTAAATAAATACCCGAACGCTCGTTTTTGTTACAGTATTGTTCTGTCCGTTATTGCTTATTAGTTTTTGGAGCGGTTATAATTTACTCTTTCCAACTTTTCTCTTTCTCTGTTCCATTTCCATTCTTCATTATCCAAAATTAACTTTTGATATCCCACCTTAGCAATTTTCCCTTTGGTCTTCTCTTCTTTAGCAGTTGCTCTAATTTTGGATTGTATTTCTCTTTCACGTTTTGTTAGATCATCATTTATGTATATGCGGTTCGGCAGTTCTTTTAGTTTATGTATGTTTTTCATTATTTTCATCTTTTCGTATTTGCTATCCAGTTCGACTAAGTATATTTTATCTCCCAATTTCATTGCTTCATTTATTTTTACTTCTATACCCATTTCCTTGTCGATAACATTTTTTACTGAATCTCTTAATACCTTTGGATTATTTGTAGTTATCGGGATGCCTTGTATCACTATATTTTTCCTTCTTTTGTCGCTTTCAAGGTATTGAATTCTCTCGTTGCAACTCATTATTTCTTTCTGCAAATTATTAATTTCTTTTAACATTTTTTCATTATTATTCTTCATTGCTGATATTTCGTTTTTATTTTCAATCTGTTCTTTTTTGAGTTCTTTTAGTTCCTCGGAAATCTCCTTCATTTTCTTATCTTGTTCTTTTTGTTGTTTTCTTATTTCTTCTGTGTCCTCTTTAAGATTTTTTAACATAGACATAATTTGCATTAGCATTTCTTTGTTGGAACCGTCATCTTTCTTTGGAGATCTGGTGGTTTTTTAGATTGTTGAAAAGCATCCAAGACATCTGTAGCTTTTCTTTTTCCTGATTCATCTGCTGTAGTTGAGTCATCGGAATCATACATTTTGATTACACCGCGATAGAAACTGGTATCCAGGTCGACCCTTTAAAAAATTGCCGTTTCTCACAGTGTAGCAATTTCTGTGTATTTTTAGTAATTAAAAAAATTATTATTCTATTTTTAATAATTAATTATATCAATTCTTATTGAAGTTATTTTGTAACTTTTAAAATTATTCGTTCCCACCTCTACAGGTCTACCAATATTTACAAATTTTAACAGTTTTTATTAACTTTCGTTCTTTTAATTATTGATAATTAGTTTCAACATTAATGGAGTTTATCAAAATATAAAGCTAAATTCAATTTAAAACGGATGCTACTGTAATACTGGTTGCCTAATCTTTAGGAAGTACTCTCACAATTTGTATTTACTATTTCCCACGTCACTGGGTTCGGTGTGAATTACTGGTTGCCTACACAGCTTCGCACAGCTAGCGCCAGAAGTTAGTTACAATTCAACCTTGCGGATAACTAACCTCTACCCACTGTTAAAAAATCACGTTTTTCGTCGTAGAACAGTTTCTTTTACAACCAATAATAATTCTGAGTCTACCTTACCCGTTAAATACCACTTTCACTACAATTTTTCACCAATTTAGTTCGATATTACCCGATAACGAATTAAATATCGGAACACCTATTTTTGTGTTGTTGTCTTGGCAGTGGCGTATCCATTCCTTCATTACTAAATACAGAATTGAATAACCTTTCAAATGAGACATCACGCGACCCTAGTCTTATTTAAAAAAAATCATCGACTACGTCATCACACACGTATGGATGACGCCACTCGTATGATATATATCTATATATATATATATATATATATATATATATATATATATATATATATATATATATATAAATCACTGAGTGTGTTTCAAGGATCTACATCTCATATATATATATATATATATATATATATATATATATATATATATATATATATATATATATGAAAGGAAACGGAGATTGCATTTTATTTCACTTCGACCACCACCGATATTCTACACGACGTGTTTCGAGCTCATGTCAAGCTCTCGTCAGGAACATCTAGGTGGATGGTCGAGGTGTAAGAAAATGCTTTTGGCCTTTCTGGTAATAATAAAATAACCAGACTTCAGTACACTTGGTACGACATCTATATGAATTAAATGAAAAGATTTCTCTGGTATACAGAAGAAATCTTTTCCGTAGCGGACGCGAAAATGTAAATTTCAAAGTCTTCATAAAAGACGATGAACGACAAAAGACACCTCTTTGTGTCACAGATTTGTCTACAAAGCCACGTTATTCGCTACACATTCGTCAATAACGGAGAAAAACCGTGATATGAAAGGAAACGGCGATTGCATTTTATTTCACTTCGACCACCACCGATATTCTACACGACGTGTTTCGAGCTCATGTCAAGCTCTCGTCAGGAATATCTAGGTGGATGGTCGAGGTGTAAGAAAATGCTTTTGGCCTTTCTGGTAATAATAAAATAACCAGACTTCAGTACACTTGGTACGACATCTATATGAATTAAATGAAAAGATTTCTCTGGTATACAGAAGAAATCTTTTCCGTAGCGGACGCGAAAATGTAAATTTCAAAGTCTTCATAAAAGACGATGAACGACAAAAGACACCTCTTTGTGTCACAGATTTGTCTACAAAGCCACGTTATTCGCTACACATTCGTCAATAACGGAGAAAACCGTGATATGAAAGGAAACGGCGATTGCATTTTATTTCACTTCGACCACCACCGATATTCTACACGACGTGTTTCGAGCTCATGTCAAGCTCTCGTCAGGAACATCTAGGTGGATGGTCGAGGTGTAAGAAAATGCTTTTGGCCTTTCTGGTAATAATAAAATAACCAGACTTCAGTACACTTGGTACGACATCTATATGAATTAAATGAAAAGATTTCTCTGGTATACAGAAGAAATCTTTTCCGTAGCGGACGCGAAAATGTAAATTTCAAAGTCTTCATAAAAGACGATGAACGACAAAAGACACCTCTTTGTGTCACAGATTTGTCTACAAAGCCACGTTATTCGCTACACATTCGTCAATAACGGAGAAAAACCGTGATATGAAAGGAAACGGCGATTGCATTTTATTTTGCAACCTAGATGTTCCTGACGAGAGCTTGACATGAGCTCGAAACACGTCGTGTAGAATATCGGTGGTGGTCGAAGTGAAATAAAATGCAATCGCCGTTTCCTTTCATATCACGGTTTTTCTCCGTTATTGACGAATGTGTAGCGAATAACGTGGCTTTGTAGACAAATCTGTGACACAAAGAGGTGTCTTTTGTCGGTCATCGTCTTTTATGAAGACTTTGAAATTTACATTTTCGCGTCCGCTACGGAAAAGATTTCTTCTGTATACCAGAGAAATCTTTTCATTTAATTCATATAGATGTCGTACCAAGTGTACTGAAGTCTGGTTATTTTATTATTACCAGAAAGGCCAAAAGCATTTTCTTACACCTCGACCATCCACCTAGATGTTCCTGACGAGAGCTTGACATGAGCTCGAAACACGTCGTGTAGAATATCGGTGGTGGTCGAAGTGAAATAAAATGCAATCGCCGTTTCCTTTCATATCACGGTTTTTCTCCGTTATTGACGAATGTGTAGCGAATAACGTGGCTTTGTAGACAAATCTGTGACACAAAGAGGTGTTTTTTGTCGTTCATCGTCTTTTATGAAGACTTTGAAATTTACATTTTCGCGTCCGCTACGGAAAAGATTTCTTCTGTATACCAGAGAAATCTTTTCATTTAATTCATATAGATGTCGTACCAAGTGTACTGAAGTCTGGTTATTTTATTTTATTATTACCAGAAAGGCCAAAAGTATTTTCTTACACCTCAACCATCCACCTAGATGTTCCTGACGAGAGCTTGACATGAGCTCGAAACACGTCGTGTAGAATATCGGTGGTGGTCGAAGTGAAATAAAATGCAATCGCCGTTTCCTTTCATATCACGGTTTTTCTCCGTTATTGACGAATGTGTAGCGAATAACGTGGCTTTGTAGACAAATCTGTGACACAAAGAGGTGTCTTTTGTCGTTCATCGTCTTTTATGAAGACTTTGAAATTTACATTTTCGCGTCCGCTACGGAAAAGATTTCTTCTGTATACCAGATAAATCTTTTCATTTAATTCATATAGATGTCGTACCAAGTGTACTGAAGTCTGGTTATTTTATTATTACCAGAAAGGCCAAAAGCATTTTCTTACACCTCGACCATCCACCTAGATGTTCCTGACGAGAGCTTGACATGAGCTCGAAACACGTCGTGTAGAATATCGGTGGTGGTCGAAGTGAAATAAAATGCAATCGCCGTTTCCTTTCATATCACGGTTTTTCTCCGTTATTGACGAATGTGTAGCGAATAACGTGGCTTTGTAGACAAATCTGTGACACAAAGAGGTGTCTTTTGTCGTTCATCGTCTTTTATGAAGACTTTGAAATTTACATTTTCGCGTCCGCTACGGAAAAGATTTCTTCTGTATACCAGAGAAATCTTTTCATTTAATTCATATAGATGTCGTACCAAGTGTACTGAAGTCTGGTTATTTTATTATTACCAGAAAGGCCAAAAGCATTTTCTTACACCTCGACCATCCACCTAGATGTTCCTGACGAGAGCTTGACATGAGCTCGAAACACGTCGTGTAGAATATCGGTGGTGGTCGAAGTGAAATAAAATGCAATCGCCGTTTCCTTTCATATCACGGTTTTTCTCCGTTATTGACGAATGTGTAGCGAATAACGTGGCTTTGTAGACAAATCTGTGACACAAAGAGGTGTCTTTTGTCGTTCATCGTCTTTTATGAAGACTTTGAAATTTACATTTTCGCGTCCGCTACGGAAACGATTTCTTCTGTATACCAGAGAAATCTTTTCATTTAATTCATACATATATATATATATATATATATATATATATATATATATATATATATATATATATATATATATATATATATGCCAAAATATCAGTTTAAAAATCGACCTGTTTCGGGATGTTTCCTTAAAGTCGCAGGTTTATGAAATAACTAATTTATTCCAAACATTTGCACCATACTCTATTTATATTAAATAAGAATTGTTTTAAATAAGAATTTACATGACTAAATCGTCCGTTGGATTGTCACTAGTATTCTCGTTGGTATCACATTCAAACGGTCGTCAAAAAGCCATATTAAATATGTATTTACAACAACTTATTCCTACTGTCTAACTAAAACACAAGCCTACCTTTTGCACAAAAATATTAAAAATATACGTGCGCTTACTATCGTATTACGACGATACTGGCTATATCGCTGAAAAACCCGAGATCACATTTTTGGCAGATAACGATAAAGTCTTAGCGTAAGCACTTCCGAAGAATTTGACTAATTACACTTCAGTAATGCCCAATAAGATAAGCTAGACAGCAATAAGTCACAGCTGCGTCCATCTGGATAATACCGGTAGTGATCAATTACAAAAATGTTTATATTTATTTCTATGCTCATCTTAGAATCACTGACTGGACCCCAAAAATTCATCTGTTCCAATTGACATCGTATTAACTTTTATTAAAATTTAAAATTAATGATTAAAAGTACACAATACAAATGACATTAAATTTAATGTGCTTATTTATTTTGAAAACTAAAAAATAAGAGTATAATTTTAATATAAAAATAAAATAAATGTAAGATGATATAAGTCTATCACGACGGACGACACTGTTTATTTGTGTTTATATTGCTTGCCGCCTTTGAAAAAGGAGAAGGCATTTTTGAGAGATAACGAAATGCTTTAAGCGTAAGTACATCCGAAAAATTTGACCAATTACATTTCAGTATTGCCCAATAAGATGCGTTAGAAAATAATAAGCCACACCAGTGTCCACGTGGACAATATACGGGGAATGATCAATTACAAAAATGTTTATCTTACACATTACACATTACAAATCTCTATGCTCGCGTAGAATTATTGACCGGACCCCAAAAATTCGTCTGGTCCAATTCAGATCGTTTGGACTTTACTTACAATTTTGCAAAATTTAGACACCTTATTAATAGCGTATAAACATTTTCAAACTGTAGTCAATCTGGTGGTGTGGAGAACGATATTTATTGTCGGTTTCTGTACTACTAGATTGAGAACTAAGTTTTTACCTTATTAATAATTTGCTTTAAAAAATGAAAATATCTCGAAAACTAACAAATTCAAACATACGAAATATTATACAAAAAGTAAAATAAGGTAATGATACTTTTCGATAGTGACATAAAATACAGGGTGTTCAATTTTAAATTATACTGAGAAAATAATGTACGTGCGTTTTGACTCACCCTCTATTCGATATAAAGATAATTAGCTATATCAACCATTCTTAAAAAAATTTACAATCAACAAAAAAAATATGGCGTCAATAAACCATTCCTGTTTTGCTTGTTTTTATTTATACAGGGAGCTGAACTCGTTACGATTTTCATAGGAAATTGGTTATAACTTTGTAAATACCCTATATAACGTAACAAACCTTTATATTCGTGTGATGGGGAAGTTAAGAGGATTTTGAATATAAAATAAAATACAGGATGTTCCATTTAAAAAAACATAAGTTTGGTCTGCCACTATGCTATCGAACACGCTGTAACATTCTAGCTAATTTTGTAATGTGAAGCTCAAAGTTGGCTACAATTTTTGTTATTAAAAAAATCCTTTATGAAAGGTATGTATTTAAAATCTCTTAAAAGGGCTACATTACAGAACTAGTTTTCGATTGGTTGACCAATCATCAGCGCTTACGTGATCTAACACGCTAACCACCAAGATATAATATTACAAAAATACATATAATATGTGGGTAAAAACCCTTTAAAAATAAACATAGTGCCTGGTAAATAATGGGCCATAGCTTAAAATCTGCTTATCCCTGAGCATAAAATAGGTCGATTTAAGCTAACTTACCTTAGTACGAAAGTTGATATTAACCGAAATACAGGGTGTCAAAGTTAAACTTTTATTTTATTTTTCTTGAATATTTCCTGACAGGCAGGGGATAACAACACAAAATTTGGTAATCTGGGGTTTTTTGGGATGAGGAATCTAAATTAACCACCAAAAATGATGTATTACCCAGAGGGCGCCACATATGTCTTTCAGCGCTCAAAACTTATTCTCTTAATATTTTTACTTAGAAAGGGTATACTACATTCATCTCGCTAAACTCAACCGTTTTCGAGATAAAAGCATTTTATTTCTGCAAGGCAACATCATTTTTTGCATAATATTATTGTAGTTACACCCGAAAAATAACAAAACCATAAAAATTTGAAAAACTGTATCGCAAATTTCTTAAAATGAAATTTGCGATGCAATGACATACATAATGAGAACTGGCACAATTATTTTGGTTTCAAGTGGATTTTTCTCGTGTAACTACAATGATATTATGCAAAAAATTATGCAATGATATTACATTGTATAGCAGATTTAAAACGCGTTTATCTCGAAAATGGTTGAGTTTAGCAAGATGAATGTAGTATACTTTTTTTAAGTAAAAATATTAAGAGAATAAAAGTAATAATACATCATTTTCGGTGGCTAATTTAGATTTCTCATCCCAAAAAACCACCGATTGCCAAATTTCGTGTTGATACCCCATGTCTATTTTAACGGTTAGATACGTTATGAGAGTATTTTTCAACTCTTTAATTATTTTTCATAATTATTTTCTCTTGATCTTTTAATTAATTTCTCTCACTTTCGCGTAATTACCTATTTCTAATTATTATCTTTTATATTTAAAATTTCTTGCGACTATGCCACACCTAAGTATGTGTGGTATCACTGGTTGATTAGTATGACGACATACCTCAACACACTTAAAACTACCTGTTAGTTTCGTGGGTTGGTAGCGGTGAATATTACTTCGTGTTCTGAGGTCGTCCTTGTGACAGACGAAAAGAACCGCAGCTTTCACTCTTAGTTGGAAATTGTTCGGGGTGGCATGTAACAAATTTAGGTCAAGTACAGGTTAATACCTAGTTTCAGAAAAAAAAATGTAAATTACGAAATATGGATCACCAAACCTATTCAGGGTATTTGGGAGAAATAAGTAATCGATCGAATGGGATTTTCTGTATAAAATCATCGAGTGTCATGGTAACTACAGTTCATATTAATTTTTATAACAACCTGTTGTCACTCTGTTTCATGGTGACATACATATTTAATATTTCCAATTAAATCTTACGTAGAATTTGTTCAGAGAATTTAGTAGGTATCTTTTAATTATTCCAACAGCTATAGATAATATTCATGTAGAGAAAATACTAACCCTAATTTTTAGCTATTTATCTGTATATTGTATATTTGAATTATTCCATCATTAAGAAAATATCCTATAATTATTTTAAAGAAATAATATTTATTCTGTATTTAAATAATAAATACAGAGATGATGAGATGAGATGGGGAGACGACATTAAAAAGATAGGAGGAACGCACTGGAAACAGAAAGCACTAAACGGAAGCGAATGGAGGAAACTGGCGGAAGCCTATGTTCAAGATTGGACGAATTAAAGGTCAAAAGAAGAAAGAAGAAGAAGATTTAAATCCCAAATCCACGTGTCTGTAATTAGGAATTCTCACATAAATTCTTGTCAAGGTCAAGTACTTCAGTAATTTTTGTGTGTAACTAATGGTTTTTTAAATTACTATCTATCCAAAGGACACTTTCGTGGTTTTTCTTCTATATTTCCTTGGATTTTTTTTCGTACACTTAAGAAATTGAAGTAAACGGGAATTTTGTGTTTTTTTAGCCACTCCCGTGAAAACTTAGATCTCTCAATACCATCTGAGAGGTAGGACAATTTCCAACCACTAGTCACTTCTGGGAACAAGAAGCTGGGGCGTTCCAGCTCCATTTTCTGTCGTCTTCATACCATCATCATTATCTACTTTGAGCTACCGCCTTCGACAGTCATGCAAATGAGCCGTATCCATCCTTGAGTGTCAAGTAGTCGTTCTCTTGCATCTCTAGCTAGCCCAACTATATTCAGTTTGCCTTTGTCTATTCATAGATTTATTATCCATCCATCTCACATTCTATATCTTTGCATCTTCCTCTACGAATACTTCAGCTTTTTCTTAGTATTTTATTTACTTCCGCTTCTCCAACGAGAAGCTATTTTCTTTTTATTTTCATTTAGTTACACATTAGTTTTTTTATTACTTCTGTTGGAGTTTATCATCCTCTTTACTTTCACTCCAACAGAAGTTCTTCTTCTTTTTTTGTTACACTGTCAGGAAATATTCAAGAATAAATAAAATAACAGTTTAACTTTGACGTATTTCGGTTATTATCAACTTTCGTGCTAAGGTAAGTTAAGTTAAATCGACCTATTTTAAGCTCATGAATCTAAAGTTAAGCTATGGTCCATTTTTACCAAACACCCTGCAAGTATATACTTTATATACGCTGTGAGCTCTTACGTAGAGGGGATATTTAAAACTTCATACGCTGTGAGCTCCAGTAGTGACAAGCCAGGTAACCTTTCCTGGAAATTTGACATAAATATCAAAGTGATTAATTTAAAATTGAAATTAAAAACATTAATTAGAAAAAATATTAGTTGGTCCAAGCTGTGGTATATATTTTTACCTTAAATATACTTACGTTTTAAATTTTAAATACTGAATTTAAGTTTTTTTAATACTCCGTAATATGTAATTATAAATTAATCTATTAATCTTAGCGCTATCTACACGATAGTTCTGAAAGTATCCGAAGTAAGAAATTAATATTTCATCAATAGAACGTCAAAATGATTAGCAAAATTTAAAAATTACCGGCGAAAGTTGCATTAGTAATCTGCTAGTGGCGACACCAGCGAGGCTGAGAGCGTATATGTAGTCCTAGCGGACTACTAATTCAACTTTCACCGGTAATTTTTAAATTTATTATTTAATTGTTATCGCTTAATATTTACAACGCAAAAAAGTAATTAAATTGTAATCGATTTTTGTAAGATTTTGCTAATCATTTTGACGTTCTATTGATAAAATATGAATCTCTTACTTCGGATACTTTCACAATTATCGTGTAGATGGCGCTAAGATTAATAGATTAATTTATAATTACATATTAAGGAACATTAAAAAAACTTAAATTCAGCATTTAAAATGTAAGTATATTTAAGGTAAAAATATATACCACAGCTTTGACCAACTAATATTTTTTATAATTAATGTTTTTAATTTTAATTTTAAATTAATCACTTTGACTTTTATGTCAAATTTCCGGTAAAGGTTTACAGACTTGTCACTACTGGCGCTCGCGAATTTGTAAATATCTCCTCTACGTAAGAGCTCACAGCGTATAGCCATTGTTTATATGGGGATAAAATATGGCCATATAAAATAATAGTATATTAAGTATGGAGAACGGTAAGGGTTTTATACCGATCGAAGACAATTGTTTGGAGGAGGAGCGGAGCGACGACTCCAATTATTGTCTGAGATCGGTTACCCTTAACGTTCGACATGCTTATAACGTTTTTTGCACGATTGATACCATTATAAATTATAAAATTAAACATTTTCGTCATATTGACTAGTTTCATTCATTTTATCAAGATAGATACTTTGGTTGTTAGGTAGTAACTAGGGTGCATAACAACAATGGAGAATTGAGTTTTTATTTAGTTGTCAATAATTTTAAGTACAATTTTGATTATTATAAATTAAAATATGAGCGAAAGTGAATTTGAAGAAATTGAACGGGCTTGGGAAGAAGGGTGTTCCGCAATTATTCCCGAAAAATCCAAAATCCGTTATCAAAATACCTACCAAAGTTTTAAAAAATGGCGCGAAGGCAAGGATTTAAGAATCGAAGAAAAGATTCTATTGACATATTTCGTTCAAAGACATATGCAGTTGAAAGCTCCTGAAAGCCTCTGGGTAGAATATTCAATGATTAAATCCACCGTTTTTCTTTATGATGGCATTGATATTTCCAAGTTTTCAACTTTGATCGCGTATTTGAAGAGAAAAAATGTTGGCTATAGGCCTAAGAAAGCGAGCATTTTTACACGGTAGCAATTTGAAAAATTTCTGATGGAAGCACCGGATGAAGAATTTCTAGTTCACAAGGTAATATAAAATAATTTAACAAATTGTACCATAAGTTTCAATATAAATAAATAATTCGTTAGTTTTCTTTATTCTTTCAAAAAATAAATTAAAATTAAGAGATTTTTTAACTCGACGGTAAGTGAATTACTTACCGTCGAGTTGCTAGTAAATGTCACCTACTGACGTAAAATCTGTCACGGTAAACAGTCAAATAATGATCAACCGTGCAAAAATATATAATATTAGAAGAGTATATTTAGAAATTTAATTAATGATGTCATGCTACTTACTATATTTGGTGACTGTCTCAATTTGAATCAAACATATTTACCTATTGGGCTGACCAACTATCTCCCTATATAAACAATAATATAGCTACGCATAATATAATCTACTATGTATATCTTACCGCACATCTTATAAGTGTGTAAACATGAAGAACTTACTGGGGATATAAGCCTGCGCATCTAATGTTTTATCAGAAAATAACGAATTCGTTCCTGCCGAAGGGTTAGATAGGTCTACTTCACAAATCCAAATGGCAAGCATGCCCTCCTCAATATCTAAACAATAATCCTTTTTATTTATGAATGCAACCGTATCATTTATTTTCATAAATGCTGAACGGTTACTAGTAAATCCAATTATCTCGTCGAACCTATGTAATTCACTAAAATAAAGAAGAAACAATTTAATATTATTGGTGGTAGGTAATTAAATGTTGTAACATAATTTTATTAGAGCACTTAATAAAACAAGATTTATTTATTAAATTAAAAACGGCGCTTGGAGAGTGCCGACAAGTGACTACCTCTTAACTCACGTTATATGACTATATGTGGTCAAATTTTATGTCTGCTTATTTAGATCAATCAAGTTAGGAGCCAAGATAGGCCCATTTTTTTTAAATACCGTTACGTTAATTATTAATGATATTAAGGGCTGATATTAACCAATCTTTCATAAGAAAAGTCAAAGTTTTCAACAAAGCTCTTGTAACGTTCCGTTATGTTACTTAAGTATTTTAAAATCTTGAATGTCCGACTGGTATATTATTTGACAAATAATGACATGATTTTTCAAAGTCAGTTAAATATGATATATTTTCTTAGCGCGTTATTTTTTAAAATAACACCCTATACCCCAGGCCGTGGGTGAAAAAACGTGTTATAATTAAGGAATTTTGAAACCTATCAGGTGTTGTCAAGGGCGATGCCAAAAATAACTTAAACTAAAATGTAACCAAAAATTTTGTGCGCTATTTTATTTATGACGTTTTTCATTTGTTAAATTTGGTATTTTTAATTTTGCAGCTTAAGAGATTTTAGAGAAAAACTTTTAAATAGAAAGTTGTACTAAATTAAAAAACCTACAGTTTGAGCTATGGCAAGTTTAATTTCGTTAATCGGTTATTGCAAAACAGCTTGCAAAAGGTCCAAAATGGCTGTTTTTGGCAATTTATTTATTTATTGTAAAAATGACTATTTTTATTTTTTTAAGGCTTTAAAATGAAGATCTTTCAATTCCAAATATACAAAAAAAATTGTAAAGCCCTACTGGTGAATTTGTTGCTTAGATATTATAAATTGTATATCACGAGAGGTCAAATGTAAAAGGATATAACTTTTTGAAAAAAAAAAATCGTAGAGTTAATACTAGATCCACTCTTCTTCTAAGGACTTATATTTTCATATTCTAATGTAAATAAATGCACAAAACATTTTTCAATCTCTTATTTCGGGTTTGAAAATAAGGGGGCAAATTTCGTTATAAACATTTAGAAGTGAAGTGGCCCCTATACATCCTATGAGTTTCTAACTTACAGATTATTGTTGCTAGAGACAAAATAAAGATTTAAATTAAAATAAAAATTTTCTACAACCAATTAAAGCCGAGATAATTGTTTTTGTTTTCTTAAATCGTAGTGACTTTATGTATACCAATTAAGA
Source organism: Diabrotica virgifera virgifera (assembly GCF_917563875.1). Lineage (NCBI taxonomy): Eukaryota > Metazoa > Arthropoda > Insecta > Coleoptera > Chrysomelidae > Diabrotica > Diabrotica virgifera. Next base: position 154,825,965 of record NC_065446.1, on the reverse strand, counting down.
AATTATTTCTTATTATCTTAAAATACAAATTATTTTAAACAAAAATTACATTTAATTATTAAAAATTATTTTCAAATTGGAGTGAAAAAAAAATCGTAGAGAGTTAATACTAGATGCACTCTTCTTCTAAGGACTAATATTTTCATATTCTAATGTAAATAAATGCAGAAAACATTTTTCAATCTCTTATTTTGGGTTTGAAAATAAGGAGGCAAATTTCGTTATAAACATTTAGAAGTGAAGCGGCCTCTATACATCCTATGAGTTTCTAACTTGCAGATTATTGTTGCTAAAGACAAAATAAAGATTCAAATCACAATAAAAATTTTCGACAACCAACTGAAGCCGAGATAATTGTTTTTGTTTTCGTAAATCGTAGTGACTTTATTTATACCAATTAAGAAATTATTTCACAGTCATTGGCTAAACAAAGACTTATATTATCTTAGTATACAAATTATTTTAAACAAAAATTACATTTAATTATTAAAAATGATTTTTAAAGTGGAGGGAAGATTTATTTTTCTTTACGATTGTGATTTATTGTATCGGTTGCCCTTAGCAACGTATAGTACATGGAATCACGGTTTCTGCTCCAAATTTTAAAGAACCGCTTGGATTGGCATGAAATTTGGCATACACCTAGATAACATGTCAAAGAAGAAAAGTGATATTAAGTTAATGTGTGCTTTTGCTTGGGGGTAAGTTTCACCCCTCATGAGGGGTGAAAAACATGCGTTCAAAATAAGTCCGGAAATGGATAAACTGATTAATTCTAAGCAACTTTTGTTCTATAGCATTTTTTCACTTAGTTATAAGTTCGTTAGTTGCGAGTAAATGCGTTCATTTTTCAAGAAAAAACATGTTTTTTGGCGGTTTTTTTGCAAATACCTTAAAAAGTACGTATTTTATCGAAAAAAATACTCTCTTGAAAAATGTAGTTCACTAAAAATTTAAAAAATTTGTGTATGTAAGAACTCTCTAGATCCGGTAAAAATAAAGTTGTCGCTAATGGAAAATATGTTGTTATCCGTCAAATGACCCCGCAACACTCCTTATAGAAAAGTGGTCACGATCAAATTTAACGAAACGTCGGTCCATGATAGTTCTCAGTGAGTAGATTAAAAAAGTCCATGGCACCTTGGTCTGAAAAATTCTTTCGTGAACTCTGTTTCCTCTAAAAAAAGGCTTTTGTTTTGAATTACTCTCCAAAGAATGCTCGTCATTTAAAGGCTGATGAATCTCTACAAGGTTCAGTACCTACTCTAAACTTACCTGGAGGCTTATCAAATACTGACCTAAAGCGAAAATCTGAGGAAATAACACTAAGAATCACAAAAAGAAGACGTAGAGAAGAGGTGGAAGATATTATATAATCATCAAGCAGTATTTCAAGTTGTAGGTTAGCACAAAAGAACATAGAGACGATTATTAAGGAGTCGCAGTTTCCAACATGTGATTAACAATTAATTTTAACATTAATAGAGCCATGAATAGAGCCCCTGACTGGATACAAGCTGTCTCTAGAGGTTCTCTTTTACATCCAAATGATGATTTGTGGGAAGTGGCTCTGAAACTGGAGACGGAGTTCCATAAGATGCATGGTAACTCTTTATCTAAAGAGGAGAAAATTTTTCACAAATTAGCTGATAAAACTATGTCAAAAATAACAACTACGTCAGTGCCTTACGAAGTTGTCCTAAAACTCGAAGTTATATTATATACTAGAGTTAAATAGAAAAATTTGTTTCAAAATGCTCAAAGGAGCCTAGAGAAGAAAATGTCAAAATTAACCAAATTTAAAATATAAAATTATTTTATTTTTTTCTCTTCTTTTGTAATAAATTAATTTCTATAAAATGTCTGCATTTTTTCTTTCCTTTTTTTTTTGGTAGGACGATATAACTAATAGTATTATTTATAACATCAATGTTTTCTTTTCGTGAAAATATTTTTTAATTATAGTTCAAGCAATCTATATAGTGTAATAGGTAAGATTTGTAGCTTTCTTTGGGTTGTTCTTCTTTAATATTAGGCCGGCAGCTGGTGTTTTCTGGTAATTAAATATGTAGTTAAAAATATTTATTTATACTTAGGTAAATACCGTTAAAGCAGGACATAATATTGTATGTGTTAAAATTAATTTTGTCAATTTTTTAATAACATTTAACCTCACAGGGACCTCCCTCTTACCGCATGCTTGCATTAATAACTGATGTAGAATAAATTTTATAATTAATCTTGTTATTGTTAGAATTACTGATACTAAAAGAACTTTATAAAAACACAGTTAGATCTAAAATTACTTTAGGTATACAGTTCAAAACTTTTAAAATTCAGCACAAAATGCAAGCATGTCCCCGCTCTTTTTTTTATTAAAAATACAAAATCTAAAAATATTTTTTTAACCGAGTCTTTTCATTAGTACACTTATGCTTGGAAAATGAATTGCACAACACAACAATTAAAATACTGATACACTTAACTCATTTTCTCCTTCTTGCGTATTTTCTTCGTCACTATCATCGCCCAATTCAATAATAAACTTATTTCCACCATTAATGTGGAAGTGCCCAATCTTCTTATAATATTCTTCCACTTTGATCACTTTAACGATTCTTTTCTGCCAGTCTACTTTGGTAATATTGGCTACTTCTTTTTTAATTATCTCAATTACCTTTTTGTCAAATTTAGGAAATTTATTTGAACGCCTTATACTTGGTTTTAATTGTCCCCAAATTAACTCAATAGGATTGAAAACACAAAAGTAGGGGGGAAGTCTCAACATAGTTATTAATCCTAAAAAATCTCCTGGTTATGATCTGATAACGGGTAGGATACTACAAAAATTAACAGAGAAAGGAATAACGGCAATATTACAAATTTTTAATGCAATAATAAGATTAAATTATTTTCCGCAACAACTAAAAATGGCAGTTATAATTATGATCCCAAAACCAGGAAAAAAACTAGAGGAATTAACATCATATAGGCCAATAAGTTTACTGCCTGTGCTTTCCAAAGTGCTGGAAAAATTAATAATGAAAAGCATCAAGCCAATACTAGATAGCAAAAATCTCATACCAGAACATCAGTTTGGGTTTAGACAAGAACATGGAACCATAGAGCAAGTCCATAGACTAGTAAAACATATCAGCAACGACTTTGAAAATAAGCGATATTGCTCAGCAGCGTTTCTTGACATAAGCCAAGCGTTCGATAAAGTCTGGCACAAAGGTCTACTCTATAAACTAAAAAACCTATTGCCTCATCCGTATTATGAACTTCTAAATTCTTACTTATCTGACAGATTCTTTTCAGTTAAATACCATTCAGAATATTCAGAATTACACCAAATAAAATCAGGAGTACCGCAAGGTAGCGTGTTAGGACCAATGCTGTACCAGCTTTTTACTGCAGATCTACCAACTTCAAGAACTACAATAACAGCAACCTTCGCAGATGACACTGCAATACTCGCCTCACATCATGATCCAGTAACTGCCTCAAGAAACTTACAAGCCAGCCTTAATAATATCCAAGCATGGTTAAAAAAATGGAAAATTCGAGTTAATGAGACCAAATCAACCCATGTTACCTTTACACTAAGAAGAGGTATATGTCCAGCAGTGTTATTAAAAGCAAATGATTACTCAGAGAAATGAAGTCAAATACTTAGGTTTACATCTTGACAGAAGATTAACATGGAGAACACATATATTTACAAAACGAAAACAATTGGGTCTCAAACTAAGACAACTTTACTGACTTATTGGCAGAAAATCACAATTAAATCTCACAGATAAGCTCTTAATATATAAAGCCGTACTGAAGCCAATATGGACGTATGGAATTCAATTATGGGGTTCTGCTAGCAATTCAAACCTAGAAATCCTACAAAGATTCCAGAACAAAGTTCTTCGAATTATAGTCAATGCTCCGTGGTATGTTTCGAACAACATAATAGAAAAAGACCTACAAGTTCAATCCGTAAAAACTGAAGTCACAAAGTACAGTGAAAAATACAAAAACAAAACTAGTGCTCATTCTAATCACTTAGTGCGCGAACTGTTTAATGACAACGATGAAGTGCGTCGACTAAAGCGTTTTAAGCCTACAGACTTATTAAACAGATTTAAATAAAATTAATTAACATTTACCACTACATTATTAACTTAGTTTGTTAATTATATGTTAAAGGAAGCCTCTCACTGGAGAGAATTCCTACATGTCATTTGTTCTTCTAATAATTGTCATAAAATTTACTTATTGTTACGAGTGATAACAGATTGTAAATAAAATGGAGCTTTAAAAAAAAAAATTAGGAAATTTATTTGAACGCCTTTTACTTGGTTTTAATTGTCCCCAAATTAACTCAATAGGATTGAAAACACAAAAGTAGGGGGGAAGTCTCAATATAGTGTGTCCATGCTTTTCGGCAATACTCTCTAGAGCGTATAATTTTCTAAATTGCTTCGTGTGTAGAACTTCAATAAGTTGTTTTTTTTTGTAAAAATCTTCGAAATACAAATCATTTTTCATTAAAAAATTTTGCAGGTCAGCTTTCTTTGAAGATGTATTTGGTATTTTAGTGAGCTGTCGGGAGTGATAGGAAGCGTTGTCAAGCACTATTACGCTGTTTTTCTCCAAGTTTGGGATCAGAGAGTTTTCAAACCAATCTTCAAAAATGTCAGCTTCCATATTCTTGTGGTAGTCAACGTTACAATCTTCCATTTTCTTCCCACATAATTTTAAAGCATTCGGAACCCATCCCTCACTTCCTCCGCAATGTACAATAATTAGTCGCGAGCCTTTATTTGCAGGCATTTCTGGTATGCACATGCTTGAACCATCTGTCCATCCTTTCTTTACTGTATCGTGGGTATCATACCAAGTTTCATCTAAATAATAAATTCTCCTATTTTCTTGCCTATATTTAGTAATTTCTTCTAGGTACATATTACGTCTGTTGACTATTCTTTGGCTTTCCATAATTGCTTGACGTTTATTTATCTTTTTGAACTTAAAGCCCATTTTTTTTATTCAATTTTGAAGAGTTTTCTCACAGCAGTTCATATTTCGACCGGTTGTTTCCAATTTCTTTCTTATTATTTCTATTGTAGGTATTTCATTGCTTTTGTAGCAGTCGTATATTGTGGTTTTCAATAGTTTTACAAGTGAAGGATTTAAAGGTCTTGAAAAGTAGTCACATCGTTTCTTGCGATAATAGGGTTCATTTTTAACTATTTTATATACAGTAGAAAGTGGAATTTCTGTTAAATCAGAGGTGGCTTGTGCCAATAGTGTTTCATCGAAGCCGAATTTCGTACGTAGATTTTTGTATACATTCAAACATACTTGCTGTGTTTCTGCATTTAAATGCATTCGAATCTTCTTTACGATCTCTTTTTTTTTAGTAATTACATTCACACTAGCACTGGCAATTTCTACAATATCAGCGTTATCGTACGCGATATTTACATTATCCCACGGGCGCCACATCACTATTCACATTAATTAAATTACAATAATCAACACTTGACACTCTCCAAACAAAATACTAAACCAATATTCAAAATAATTACAGCAAACAAAACACTCGTATCACTTAACACACGTACACTCCAGTACTAATACACTGCTAGGCTACCGAACTAAAACTAATGTTTTGCACGAAACTTGTGAATAGATATGCGGGAGGTCTGGCCGTAAAAACACAGATGCTTTCACAAAGGGCCGCTTTTTAAACGTTTGACCTAACATCTATATTTGAAGAATATCATATTTCACCGGCTTAAAGCTATGCTACAGTATTTTTTACTTGGACAATACCTGGCAATTTAACAGAGAAAACATTTCATCAGGTTATTAAGACAATACTGCAAAAAAGTATTTATATTATTCTTGAATTAATAACCAAGGCTTATTATTTTTGGACGTATTTCCTCGAAAATAATTTTCAAATACATTTTTAATGAACAACGTTTAGGTGGACAAATTTTAAATCCCTATGAATAATAATAGTACATAAAACTATTTTCTCCTATAATCATTTTTAATAAAAAATCAGACGCTATCATTTTAGATTCGATAAAACTGGAACGTATCTCCTAAAACGATATGCATTTGGAAAACATTCTCCTCTCGCGTGACGTCACACCAGCGAGAGAGATGCGCCACTGCATACCGTCTGTACGTGTACCGTGACCGGAAACCACTTTTACATATGGAGTGTTGCGGGGTCTTTTCAAAGTAAATATTTCAACGTGGAATAACCAAAAAATTATACACTTTTTGGAGAAAATTCATTATAACTTTTTTAAAGTTATTAAAAAAAGCTTTATTTTTGTTTATTAAAAAAGTTTCTATCATCAAAAGTAAGCAAGTTACGCTCAAAATAAAGTTGGTCTCTTTTCTTTTTGGTAAAAAAAACTCAGGGAATACATCCCTAATTACCATCTTAAATTAAATTAATCTTTGCCGCTTCACAGGTTACTTTACTTATGTAAGTATTATTTATATGATCTGTAAGTATCATCGGTTCAAAGGGTTTATTTAAAAAAAAATGGTTTCAAAGTGAATATTTTTTAATTTTCAATTTGGAAAAAAATGCTTTTTTCGAAATAACTTAAAGTGTATTAATCATACCGCAAATCACACACAATAAAAATGTAGGATTTGCTTTTCTGAATTTGCTTTTCTGTATTTTTTGGTTTTTATATAAGGCAATAGTTGGTTAATATATGGCTGTTCAAAATTTGCATACACTCTTGATTATTAACTAGATCAAGTTCTGTCAACTACAGCCACTTCAAAACTAGGCACTTTGAAATAATGTAACTTACATAATATGTAATATAAAGTTTACATACACGAGTAAAGTAACTTGTGAAGTGGTTTTTATTTGGGATGCTAATTAGGGGGTGATTTTCACGACTTTTTTACCAAAAAGTAAGGACTAACTTTATTTTGAGCATTACTTCCTTACTTTAATGCTAGGAACTTTTTTAAAAACAAAAATAAAGCGTTTTCTGATAACTTTAATTAAGTTTTAATGAGTCTTCCTCAAAAAGTGCTTCATTTTGGGTTATTTTCCGTTGAAATATTCGATTTTGAATTTGGCGAGTATGAACCTATTTTTTATTACTTAAAACTCATTCTTTGACTAGATCTAGAGATCTCATATATACAGCATTTTTTAAAATTTTATATGGGCTATATTTTTGCTAAAAATATTTTTTCAATGAAATACTTACTTTTTGAGTTACTTGCGAGCAACTGACTAAAAACGATTTTTTTAGTAAAAATGCTATAGAACAAAAGTTGATTAGAATTAGCCAGTTTATCCATTTCCTGACTTATTTTGAACCTATATATTTTGACCCCCATAAGGGGTTAAACTCGCCCCAGAGCAAAAGCACACATCGGCTCAGTATCACTTTTATTTTTTGATATGTTATCTATGTATAATATGTCAAATTTCATGTCAATCCAAGCGGTTCTTTAAAATTTGGAGCAAAAAGAGTTATTCAATATACTATGTGTTGCTAAGGGCAACCGATAAAATAAATCACAATCGTAATGAAAAATCAATGTCCATGCCACTTTAAAAATTATTTTTAATAATTAAATCTAATTTTCTGCTAAAATAATTTTTATTTTAAGATAATGTAGGTTTTCCTTTAGTTAATGACTGTGAAATAATTTCTTAATTGTTATAAATAAAGTCACTACGATTTAAGAAAACAATTATCTCGGCTGCAGGTGAGCATTTTTTATTTTCTTTTAAATCTTTATTTTTTCTCCATCAATAATAATCTGCAAGTTAGAAACTCATAGAATGTATATGTGCCGCTTCACTTGTTGAAAATGTTCTAGGCATTTATTTACATTAGAATATGAAAATATAAGTCTTTAGAAGGAAAGTTAATCTATGTAGTGTTAATTCTGTACCATTTTTTTATCTAAGCAACGAGTTCACCAATCGGGCTTTACAAATTTTTTATGTTTGAAATTGAAAGATCTTCATTTTAAAGCCTTAAAAAAATAAAAAAAAGTTATTTTTACAATAAATAATGCAATTGCAAAAACGGCCATTTTGGACTTTTCGCAGGCTGGTTTTCAATAACCAATTAAAGAAATTAAACTTGACATACCTAGTCCAAATTGTAGGTTTTTTAATTTCCTACTACTTTCTATTTGACAGTTTTTGTCTAAAATGAATATCCTAAACGGCAAAATTAAAAATCTTAAAAAATAACAAATTTAACAAATAAAAACGTCATAAATAAAAAGGCGCACAAAATTATTGGTTACATTTTAGTAGAGGTTATTTATGGCATCGTCCTTTACAACGCCTGATAGGTTTCAAGAATTCCTTAATTATATCCTGAAATAGACCTATTTTTCACCCACAGCTTGGACTACTAGATACCTTCACATATTGCATTAATTACCATCTGTATGTATTTTATAAACTAAGCTTATGTAATTAAATAATTAAGTATTTAAACCAATAAATGATATTATTTCGAATTATGGTAACAACAAAATTATCAAATACTGTTTTTTTTTCTAACAGCCTTACATAAGGCTTCTATCGGAGTACATAGAAAAACTTCTTTCGACATCAACTGATGTAACTGGGGCATTTTTCAAATTCATCATAATAGTTGGCTCTAAATTAAGTGGTTCGGAAAATGTCTAAGCTACTACTTGAATCACTTCAGAAAGAACCCTGGTAACCATTTTTTTTCGACGGTTTTTGGAAAATGTTTAAAAAGTTTTTTTTTCCAATAAGTATTACTTTTAAAGTTTTGACACAATGATTCAAATTCTTTTATTAAAAATGTACTGTCTAACAATGATAATTTGGAACAATCCAATTGGGTAATAGTTTTCTGAACAAAACTACAGTTTGATTTTATGAATGACACTGAACACAGGTGTTCACGGCTTATTTTACAACAAAAGTGAAGAGGATCGTCAAACTAAAATTTTTTACCTAGTGATATAAACTGGCAGCTTTTGGAACCCTTGTATCAAGGAAAAAACCTGACAAAATTATGTATAAGCCGCTATCTTTTATTAGTTCCGATACCAAAAATTTGAATACCAAGAGATTATAAAACAAAATTAAATATTGAGATTTCCAAGCTATTTGTTACATGAATATAAAAATATTCATACAACCAAAATTTCAAATTATATGAACTTTATGCACATTTATCTAAAAATATGCAAATTAGGATATTTTTGCATCTTTTATGCATAATATGCAAAATATTTAATTTGCATATTTTCCTAAGTCTAATAATAACGCTTGCGATCAACGTATATCCCTCGGGCTAAAGGCCTTTGAGATACACACCATTGACCTCAATCGGTATTATCCTTGTAATACCCTTGGTACCTTAACAACTACATAAAATTACTTTTATATTTATTTCTTCTTAATTTTAATAACGTTCCATTGTTAAATTATAGTCAAATAAAATAGTCCAGAAAGCCACTGCGCATCCGCTAGGAAAAATATTCTAATTCGGATTTTTTGCACAATCTTACTAAAAAAGGACTCGTTTTAACAAATTTGCATGTTGCCAGGACCAAAAGGTGGTCAAAAATTTTTTAAACGTTTTTTTTTGTTTTTCTCCTAGAATTATTTTTTTTGCATGGAACAAAGTTTTTTTAGGTTTTTTGGATCATTCCAATTCCAAACAGAAAAGGTCTTTAGTGATTTTTCTATAAAAATGATAGCTTTTGACATATAAGCGATTAAAAATTGAAAAATTGCGAAATCGGCCATTTTTAACGCTCAAAAACTGTGTGAAAAACTGAAAATTTGAATGTTGCCAAGGTAGGTAGATATTCTTTAAACATCGATTGATGAAATCCCGAAGAGTTTTTTGCAATATAATATTCAAAACTCCTTTGTTTTTAATTTCTAATCACGCGTGCGCGACACTGTTTTCCACCGTTGTATGTGTATACAGTATGGTGCAAATGAAAGGAATGAATTCGTTATTTCGTAAACCGGCTACTTTAAGAAAATAACCCGAAACAGGTCGATTTTTATTTTTAAGTTATGATATTGTGGCATGTATGGTATACTAGTGACGTCATTCGTCTGGGCGTGATGACGTAATCTATTATTTTTTTAAATCAGAATAGGGGTCGTGCGGTTGCTCATTTGAAAGGTTCTTCAATTCTCTATTCAGTAATGTAAACATTTACATAATTATTTATACAGGTTGTCCAAAAAATTTTTATTAAATTAAATTATTTGACAAAAAAGAATTAGAAGGACACCCTGTATAAATAATTATATAAATGTTTATATTACTAAATAGAGAATTGAAGAACCTTTCAAATGAGCTAGCACACGACCTCTATTCTCCTTTAAAAAAATCATCGATTACGTCATCACGGCCAGATGGATGACGTCACTAGTATATCATATATGCCATAATATCATAACTTAAAAATACAAATCGACCTGTTTCGGGATTTTTCCTTAAAGTCGCCGGTTTACGAAATAAAGAATTTATTCCTTTTATTTGCACCATACTGTCGGTGGAAAATAGTGTCGCGCACGCTTGATTATCAATTAAAAAACAAAAGAGTTTTGAATATTGTATTGCAAAAAACTCTTCGGGATTTCATGAAACGATGTTTAAAGAATATCTACTTACTTTGGCAACATTCAAATTTTAACTTTTTCACATAGTTTTTGAGGGTTAAAAATGGCCGATTTCGCAATTTTTCAATTTTTAATCGCTTATATGTCAAAAACTATCATTTTTAGAGAAAAGTCACTAAAGACCTTTTCTGTTTGGAATGATGCAAAAAATCTAAAAAAACTTTGTTCCATGCAAAAAAAATAATTTTAGGAAAAAAACAAAAAAAAAAATCGTTTAAAAAATTTTTGACCACCTTTTGGCCCTGGCAACATGCAAATTTGTTAAAAGGAGTCCTTTTTGAGTAAGATTGTGCAAAAAATCCGAATTAGAATATTTTTCCTAGCGGATGCGCAGTGGCTTTCTGGACTAAAATTAATAATAAATTTTTTTTTGTTTAATGACCTCACACTTCAATGTTTGTTGGTACCTACTTGTTAAATAATTGATATCCCTGACATTTAATTCGTGTTCTGTGGTAATTTGAACGATGAGGTTCAACCAAGACTTGACTGTGAATTGTACTCTGAGTCGGTCTCTGCTTCCAAAAATGGCGGAGTGTCTCTCATGATTTAAGAGGACCTTCTTATTTTAGATTGACAGGTCGTTCTCCAGTAAAATGGAATCGATCCAGTGTTTCTAGAGGGAAACTAGAATGAATAACTGAGATGTCCGTCATTTGGGAGAAATCTAAAATCCGTATGTGAAGTCATAGTCTCACACCACTGAGATATACTCTGGGCTAATTAGCAAAATACAAGGAAAAGTTATTTACCAGCAATTTTATTGCTGGAATCGAATCTTACTATTGTATGTATTAATAATATAGATATGCAAAGTCCGCAGATAGTGTGCTACTTTTTTTATAAACAAAATGGCGCCCGAAAATCGTGTTTTTTTCAATTTTTGCTCTATAACTCCAAAGATTTTAACTTTAGACCAAAAACACCCAAATAAAAATTCACCGCAATTAAATTCTGCATAGAGACGTGTTTTTTCCAAATTACTTCGACGAAAACTTTCCCCGTAAAAAGCGGGTTTTTCCAACAAAATCTTTAATTTTCAACTAAACTTTTAGATAAGTAGTTGTTAATCAATAATTATATAACTTGGTAACGTAAAAGTCCTTTCTGAATATATTATAATTCCAGAAGTGTATGGAAATTGATTAAACAGTTTAGCAACAATTAAAATGTTAATTAAAAATTTACGGTCGCTATAATAACGACAATAATTATGATGCGTAAGAATAACTACGATTTTTTCATAAAAAGACACTATACCTATCTAATGTACTTTACAGAATTGAAATTGGACTATCTAAACGGCCTCAGGAATATTTTAAAATTATAAACAATTTTTTGGTTTATAAACAAATAGAATATCTCGGGAAATAATAAACTAAATTAAATTGTGAAAACGTTACTCGAAACATAGCAGCAGGACGCTTCTTTTAAAAGAAAAAAAGTTTAATTATGACGAGTGGTTCCTGAGATACACCGGGTCAAAGTTGACCGGAATTTACGGCAAAGATATAAACAGTAGGATCATAATTTTGAAACCATCACCTTTTTAGTTTTGACCTCTTTCTCCGCACCAATTTTCATATCTTTAAAATCCTCATAACATATATTATTATAATAAAAACTATCGATAATACGTGTGAAAATTGCCAAAACTAGCAAAATTCCAATCAAAAATTAGGTTGAAGAAAATGTAACCCTCAAAGTTCAAAATCGGTATACGTTAACAAAATGCATTTTCTCGGCTTCCCATGGAGCAATTTCCTTCATTCTTTTTTGTTCCCTAATAACTCGAGTAGAGCCATCAAACTAATGCATTATTAAATGTCAAACTTGCTTTTGTTTTGTTATAATAGATTAATTTATTTATAAGAACAGAAAATTACATAGTTTTTCCAGTTGTAGGCTTTATTTTAGATAAACTTACCACAAGTGTACCTTTTAAAGTTAAAAACTTAAATATCCTCATTTGAAAGCTGTATAATTATTTAAACAATTTTTATTTAAACAAATTAAAATATTGTGTTATAATAAATAAATTAATTTATTATAACAAAACAAAAGCAAGTTTGACATTTAATAATGTTTAGTTCGATGGCACTACTCGAGTTACTTGGGAACAAAAAAAGAATGAAGGAAATTGCTCCATGGGAAGCCGAGAAAATGCAATTTTTTAAAGTATACCGAGTTTGAACTTTGAGGGTTACATTTTTTCGATCCTAATTTTTGATTGAAATTTTGCTATTATTGGCAATTTTTACACGTATTATCGATAGTTTTTATTACAATAATATATGTTATGAGGATTTTAAAGATATGAAAATTGGTGTGGAGAAAGAGGACAAAAATGAAAAGGTGACGGTTTGAAAATCATGATCTTATTGTTTATATCTTTGCCGTAAATTTCGGTCAACTTTGACCGGTTGTATCTCAGGAACTACTCGTCATAATTAAACTTTTTTCTTTTAAAAGAAGCGTCCTGCCGCTGTCTTTCGAATACCGCTTTTGCTATTTAATTTAGTTTAATATTTCCCGAGATATTCTATTTGTTTATAAGCCAAAAAATTGTTTATAATTTTAAAATATTCCTGAGGCCGCTTAAATAGTCCAATTTCATTTCTGTAAAGTACATTAGATAGATATAGTGTCTTTTTATGAAAAACTTGTAGTTATTCTTATGCATCTTAATTATTGTCGTTATTATAGCGACCGTAAATTTTTAATTAACATTTCAATTGTTGCTAAACTGTTCATTCAATTTCCATCGACTTCTGGAATTATAATTTATACGGAAAGGGCTTTTACGTTACCAAGTTATTTAATTATTGATTAACAACTACTTATCTAAAAGTTTAGTTGAAAATTAAAGATTTTGTTGGAAAAACCCGCTTTTTCCGGGGAAAGTTTTCGTCGAAGTAAATCGGAAAAAACACGTCTCTATGCAGAATTTAATTGCGGTGAATTTTTATTTGAGTATTTTTGGTCTAAAGTTAAAATCTTTGGAGTTATAGAGCAAAAATTGAAAAAAACACGATTTTCGGGCGCCATTTTGTTTATAAAAAAAGTAGCACACTATCTGCGGACTTTGCATACCTATATTATTAATATATATAATCATAAGCTTCGATTCCAGCAATAAAATTGCTGGTAAATAACTTTTCCCAAAAATGTCCTATTCTCCGATAACCAGCCCAGACTAATAGACCAATTCCAGTCACAGCTAAGTCACTTGGGAACAAGCTATGGAGCATTCTAGCTCCAGATTTTCTATTATTTACCTATAAGGTGAAAAATAGAAAACCGAAAATAACTACTGGAAGGACAGTTTAGCACGCTCCTTGTGCAAATTTTCTGGGATGTAGCACTGAACCTTATTGGGGAGTCGTTGGATAAATTGGTTCGTTTTTGTGAGAGTTAATGACTTTCTACATATTGCGTCTAATATCACAGACATTTGCGTCATTCACCATGTTTAATAATTACTTTTTTTCCAGATTCAGGTTGCATTTGTTTTATAATATATATTAGTTGATAGAGTTCACAAACATATCCGTACCTCAGAACAAAAGTGTATTAAGTCACAAAATGTAAATTTTACAGTTTTGTAACATTTTCCATTTAATACATTAAATTTTATTTAGCAAATTCTTATAAGTGTGAATAATGATCATTGTTTCTTTTTACCACTAAAATGAAAATTTTTTGAAAATTACTGTTTTTGGGAAAAATGTACTTAAAACATTTTCGTTCTGAAAAAATAATTTGTGACTGTGACTTAATATTAATTTTGCTATCTATCCTATGGCAAAGACGGAGCTCTATTACGAAAAATATCATACCTATTTTACAAAATTAAGGAAATGTTTGGATAAACTAAAAATATTATACGGACATATTTGTAAAAAAACCATTAATACGAGTACTAAAAAAACTACTTAAAAAGTCGAAAAAAAAAACACAGAAATGGTTGTAACGCAACTGTATTTTGATTAACTAAAAAAATTAACAATAACTTTTTGAAGTACATAGAAAATAATTAAAAACTTAACAAATGCAGAGCTACTGCCTCTATATCAGTACAGTAGAACCCCGTTAACTTGGATTAATCGGGACCGCGGCCGATCTGGGTTATCGAAAATCCGGGTTAGCCGGAGAAAATGGTAAAAATTAATAAAATATGGTATGCTTACAGATAAACTCCGTTATAATTGTCACACAGACACTGGTAAACCACGTTCGCATTCCACACAAAACCACACATACAAAGCGTCGCCAAGAGTCGCATTCTTAGCTTTATTAGCTTTGCACCGATTGTCCAAACTGTCTTTTGTTATCATTTTGAAAAAAATCTTCGATTTTAGTTCTATTTTTCTTCCAATCCGATACTGTAGATGTACCGACACCATATAATGCTGCAAGATTCACCTTTATCAATTCTACTTAATGCTTCTAGTTTCTTTTCCATTGTCACTACAACATTTTTACGTTTTGTTGCCCTTATAGACAAAAAACACGCACACAAAATCTGAATAGATTTACGAACGATTACAGAACGGAAGCGAACAATAGGTACGACTTTACTACACACAATACCGTCTCTGATGTTATGTTATTTAATAACAGTGATGACTAAGACCATTGTTAAAAAAAGAATTTTAATAGTCTTTTCTAAACAATGCTAAGATAGTTTCAAATAAATAAAGGATAATACAGGTGCCTGTTGTTTTCGATAACACGACAATGGATGTGGTGTGCCATGAGTCATTTTTACTATGGTATATGTAGTTCAAATTACACAAATACCCATTATCTCTCAAATATTATATTACATAGAGTTGGTACAAAACCTCGTGAACCTTGAAAATGCGTATGTATAACCGAAATAAAATGAAGCCAAAAACATACGACTATTTTATTTGCTGCGAATTGCGCGACAGGGTCCCATCTGCACCTTGATATTTTCAGTAATGTCGGATTCAATCGTTTCGTTCGTATATTGACGTCACCAAATGAATGAATTAGGTTCACGAGATTTTGTAACAGCAATACATCTCTTTTACACACGTATGTTGACAACATACACATCTTTTTTAAAATTTCTAATAATTTAGGACAATGTCTTTCCAACTCCAAAGACCCTATTAACTACATGAATCGTAGTGGGGTTTACAAACTTCAATGCTCTGACTGTGATGCTACGTATATAGGAAGAACTTGTAGGTCACTAGCATCTCGTTCCCTTGAACACACAAAAAGAGAGAACACTTCCACCTTTTCTCAACATTTAAAACAAAACAGTCACACTCTTAACATTCCGGAAAATGTATCTCTAATTCACAACATACCACAAAATAATTTTTTAAAACTGGATCTATACGAGGACTTGGAAATAATTAAAGAAAAGCAAAGAAGCCCTAATTGTGTCAACCGCCATGTGTCCTTCAATCGTGACTTTAATCCCTTACATCGTCAACTTTTTTCTTAACTTAAATCTCTGAACTTCTTTGCTGTTTATAAATCCTTTTTTCATTTATATTAATTTTCCTCCATATCTACTTGTCTCACATTGACATTTAAAACATTAACTCATTACCCCTTATCTTCTACTAGTCTTCCAAATTAATCTACTCAACTTTATTTCTCACAGTTTTGTTAAATCTGCCAGTCACAACTTTGACACTATTTGATTTCTTCCCCCCCATTCTCACAACATATCATCATTCGATTCAAGTTTTCGCCCTAGGTCCAACTTAACTTCGAAACAAAAAAATTCGTTCATATCATAATACTTCCACTCTTTTACCCTTAGAGTTTAAAGTATGATCTCTGGGTCTCCCAGCCTTTCTCATCACACCTCATTACAGTAAATAATTTTGATATATAACCATATATTTTTCATTAGTTATTAACTGATATTTCCCAACAATGCCAGCTGTATTCCAAAACACCCTCATACATCCATCCAATTTTAAACCTTTTCAATTTAACTCAGTAACTTGTTAAAAATATACCCTAATTCTTGAAACTTTTTTTTTTTAGTCCTAGATGTTTATGTTACATAAAAGGACCTATCATTTCTACCCAAGTTACGAGTTCAATTGATACCTTGTTTTCACTTCAATTTAATACACACACCTATCTTTAGCCAACCAACCTACATATCTTTATATCATATCAGCCTCCTCTTGTAAATTATACTACTTATCATAATTTCAACACTACTGTGATATCAGACCTCCACACACAATAGACTACCTAATTTACTCTTACAATTAGTACATTTAAACCATTTTTCATTCATAGTAAACTCAACTTTCATCAACACAGTTGGACTCGATTCCATTTTAAATTCGAACCACAATCATCAACCTTTACACATAAATAAAACATTTTAGCAAAAAGATTTTGCCACTTAATTACTGGGTCCCAGATGTTCCTATACATAAATGGATCCATTTCCGCTAATTTATTTATTTTTTTCATTATTATTATGTATAGTTGGTTGCATACAATCTGGCTACTGCTCCATCCACATTATAAAAATCATTTAATACAACCTACAAAATTGGGGTAAACTTTATTATAGCCACATCTTTGTTGATGTTAGTTATTACTAGACTTAGGCAAATATGCAAATGAAAAAGTATGAAATATGCGCATAAATATGCAGTATTTTACCCAATAATATGCATATTTATCTAGAAATTATGCATGTAATAAAAGCAATATTTACAATATTTTTTATTTACAAAAATATATACAATATCTTTACATGTTTTATTAATTAACATGTACCTACTTATGTATTTTACAAACCAAGCTTATGTAATTAAATATTTAAGTAGGTATTTTAACAAATAAATGATATTATTTCGAATTGTGGTAACAACAAATTATCAAATCCTGTTCAAAATTTTCAATTTTTTTTTTCAAATTTAAGATAATAGGTGGTTCTAAATTAAGTGGTTCGAAAAATGTCCCAGCTTGTACTTGAATCACTTCAGAAAGAATCTGGCAACTACTGTTTATTTCCATGCTTGCTTTAAATTTTTGGAAAATTTCCTTCCCAATATGTATTACTTTTAATGTTTTGACACAATGATTATAATTCTTTTATTAAAAATATACTGTCTAACAATGATATTTTGGAAGATTCTACATAATTGGGTAATAGTTTTCTGAACAAAACTATAGTTTGATTTTATGAATGGTACTGAACTGTATATTTTCGGCATTTCAAAGCACAGTAATTATTCACAATTACAAAGACACTGCTTATTTTACAACAAAAATGAAATCGTCAAAATAAAAATTTTTACTTAGAGGTATAAACTGGCAGATTTTGGAATCCTTGTATCAAGGACAAAACGTGACAAAATGTATAAGCCGGTATCTTTTATTAGTTAGCACATTGCGATACCAAAAATTTGGATACCTAGAGATTATAAAACAAAATAAAATGTTGTTCGGAAGCTATTTCCTTGTGGCATTTTTATAAGCAATTATTAAAATGTATTATTTTGTATTTTGACAACGACACCCGACTTGGGCGTCGAAACGTTAATAAAATAATTTTTTGGGTAAAATTGTGGCCTATTTCCCATTGAAAATAATTGATTACAAAATAACATATTAAGATTTCCAAGTTATTTGTTATCTGAATATAAAGAGATATGTATAATTACAACCAAAATTCCAAATTATATGCACTTTATGCAAACTTATATAAAATATGCAAAATTGGAAATTTTTGCATTTTTTATGCATAATATGCAAAATATGCAATTTGCATATTTGCTTAAGTCTAGTTATTACTGTTGGAATTTTTTTTTTTTAAATATCATATCACAATCAGTTGGCTGAGGTAATACATGGTAACCATTATGTCACATTGTTCGGTTTGATCTTTGACACCTTTCAGAAACATCACTCAACTTTCGTTCAGTTGCCATAAAGTCATCGAAATGTAAACTCAATTTTTTTGCATCCCACATGTTGGGAATTTAAATACCTTACCTTAGGGCATTATTCCTGTTGCCTTTTGCCCATCACAAGGCATTTTAAGTAAATATGCATCTGTAAAGCATACATTTTATATTTGAAGGGTTATTACCCCTATATTTCTTTGGTGGCTCAGCTAGCATCCAGACTGTGAGTATAACCACGTGTTTTAAACCTTAGTCAGAATTTAAATATCAATTTTACATTAATAAAATAGGTTATACTTACTTTTAGGTCTTACACTGATGATAATTTTGTAATAAAATCGAAAACGTTTTGTTCTGATGTAGCCCTTTAGGGATTTTAATAAATTTTATACCTTTTACAAAGGATTTATTCCAATTTTTCAATACATTTTTATTGTTGAAATGTTTGTCTGATAAAAATCGGTCCGGGTTAGCCGGAGTTCCGGGTTATCGGGGGCCGACTTATCGGGGTTCCACTGTAATTTGAATTGTGTCTTTATGCACTAGAGTCTGAAAAAAATCGCGAATCGTCGCTGGAACCCACTTTAGCAGATCATTGCATTTTTTAGTAAATACTTATCGGATTTAAGGTATCTCTCAACGAAATCGGAGAATCTTCTACAATATTGATGATTTCTTCTACAAACTCTTCGGTTAAGTCTACACTAGGGTAACCAAATCATAAACTTGAAAAAATGGGACACATCCAAGGAGTAGTGGCGCACCTAGAATTTTTCTCTGGGGGGATAGGGTTGGTTGGGCGTCGAATTTTTTTGGTATTGTTTGTGAAAGACATGTTACATTTTCCTACGATTTTTTGTATATTTTTCATATGCCCTGGGGGTTTAACCCCCAAAACCCCCCTGGGTGCGCCACTGCCAAGGAGGGTTTGGAGCGATACCCAAAACAGGTAGGGGAAATTAAAACATGGTCTTTTAGCCAATTTGGGACCTATAAATCCTTTTCAATTTACTTTTGAATGTGTAATTTATGTACGATCAAGACTGCGAAACAGAAAACTATAAAACTCCGCCAGAATGGCATTGATCAACAACCCGTCAGAACAAAATAGAGAAGAATACAAAATATCGAGAAACAAAGCCAACTCAACAAATAAAAAGAAGAAAAGAATAAAAATGACTGGTTTCGCTGGAGGATATTGAAAAAGACAGAGAAAACTATCAAAAGTCAAAGCAGCAAAAAATACGCCCAGCATTAAAACAAGAGGACTAAAAAAGCAAAAAAAGAAAACCCTTATTTGAGAACAGACAGGTCAGAAAAATATGGGAAGAATATTACGAGAAAATGGTATTCACTGTGTAAATACACTGCGATGAAGGAGTAAGGCCGTACAAGATAACGACGAATAAAAAATTTTCACAGAAGATGAAATAACTGTGGAAAAAAATACGGAGGAAGAGAATTACGTAAAGGAATAAACCAGCTGATACAACAAATATGAAAAAAACAAACTACCAGCCGATTGGAACGCAGGTATTATAGTAGGTACCTATATATAAAAAAGGAGATCTAGAGGAGTGCGAGAATTACAGACACAGAGCAATAACTTTATTAAACAACACATATTATAACATTCTAGAAAATATACGAAACATAAGACTTAAATCATGCACTGAACGAATATTAGGAAAATACCAGAACTGGTTCAGACCGGGGGAGGTGTACGATTAATTCCATACATACAGTGGAGCAAATAATTCAACAATCGAGAGAATACAACAGAGAAATGCACCTAATATTCATGGATTTCAAAAGCGCTTTTGATACAACCAACCGGACAAAAATGATGGAGCAGCTAGAGAATGTTGGAATCCCAGAAAAATTAAGACATATGCTAACAGTGAGCCTAAAGAACACCAGAGCAAGGATCAGTTTCAACGGAACAACTTCTAAGGAGATTAATGTACACAAAGGCGTGAAACAAGGTGACTCTATCTCTTCGACAGTATTTAATCTGATATTGACAATATCAGATATTGACATAATCTGTAATCATGAGGATGACAAACTTGCAAACAAAAATATTATTACAGATCAACTTCAAATAGTAACATATGCAGATGATTCAGTCATCACAGCGAAGACGAAGATAACACTTGCAGTTGGAAAATTACATAAGGAAGCGAAGAGAATAATAGGACTAGAGATAAACCAGCTCACTGCAAAATACATGGCGATAGGGAGAGATGAGCCAACTCAGAAATATCTAATAACACAGAACCATAAATTTGAAACTGTATCCACCTTTAGCTACTTAGGAGTAAAAATAGGGAAAACCGGAAAAGAGAGAACAGAGCAAAGAATTCTGAAGGACAGAAAAACATCTACACGGTAGAAATCTGCTGAGAAGCAAGACTCTAAGTATAATATGAACCTATATAAGACCTTAATAAGACTTGATGTTACATATGGGATGGAAACAAAGACGATTAACAAGAAAGGGGAAGATAGTCTTCTGAAATTTGAAAGAAAAATAATGAGAACAATACTGGGCCACAATGTAACAAAAGAGGGAGAAATAAGAATGAAAACAAATGCAGAAATTAAAGAAAAATTAAAGAGAGAAAATATAGTCAGATAAAAAAACTCAACCCAACGCAAATACGGGACATTTAGGCGTCCCGAGATACTTTTTCGGGACTCCGGGACAAATCGTTAAAAATCGGGACAATCCCGTTTTTATAGGACGTTTGGTCACCCTAGTCTACACTCTGAAATTCCAAATCGAACTTTGTTTTAAAGTACAGAATCCCACGATTTTCTTGTCTGAATTCTGAGTTACATACATACCTACTCTTTGTGAAATTAATTTTGTTTTATTATTATGTATTATTTTTATTTTGAAACCGTGAATCGCAAGAATGGCACAGTTTACTAAAGTCTTTAAAATTAGAAATTGTCATTTGATACACTTTGAAATATTTGTTTTTTTCCGAAAATTTTAGCCAAATGTAACCAATCCTATGGAGTAGATAATAATTTGAAAATTATGGCATTTTTTAGCCTTTCGTTTTATAACTAAGTGTATACTGTCCACCTCCATGTGCGTATGTGCTCGCAAAAGGAATTTGAAAGTGATTTCGTTTATACGTGGATCTCTCGAAACTAGATAAAAGTAGCACATAATCATTTTTTGTAAGTGCCGGTTTTGGGATGAGCAATTATTAGTCCAAATAACAATACAAGTTGTGCTTTGAGGTAATGAATGAATATATTGGACCAAGCATGAGGCCATTTCGTTTCCACCTCAAACAGCAATTGATTCATCCCACATTAGACAGTTCGCCTGTTTTTCCGTTGAATCATAAATTGTATAATTAAAACACCAGAGTTTTAGGCTGTGAAAGCCTTGAGGATCAGTTAGCTTGGGGCAAGGAAAATATTTTTGTAAATCTGTCATTAAAACTTTTTGTCCAGGGCTATTGATGAACATCTCCTTGTCTATATGTTTCAATTTGTACCATCACTTGTAATGTTTTTCACTCAGATTCAGACGTTGACTGTATTAGATTGATTAGAAATTAATCACATTTATCACAAGTGGCTTCCACATTTTTGAAGGAACAGCGAATGATAAAGTAAATTCTGTATTAAAAATGTGATTGCAACGCCATTATTTTTCTACTTCGTCCGAAGGAATGTTTTTCAAATCTCATTCTTCCTTAAAGATCCTAAACATTGTAGAAATATTTTAGTGACCTCCTAAATATTTGTTAGCCGTCCTTCTTCGACTATAATGTGATTCTTCACATGGATAGGCCATTACATGCTCATGAATTATTCTTTACCTCATTCTTTACTTTATTTTTAGATGGCTGCTTTCTTCTTTTGTCACATTCTAAAAGTCCACTTGTTTTTGTCTCACTTTTCTTTGAGCATCTTTTCTTTAATGGCAAAAAAATCCAGTTACAATGGCTAGCTTGAGCACCTGTTCGCTCTCTTTTTCTTTTGATACACGTTTTTTCAAGATAAGAACATAAAAACTGTCTTTTTGGATCTATGGTTGTCCAATGATTCCAAAATTATCGGTGAATTTGTGTTCTCTGAGGCACAAAATTGCCAACTTTTAAAAGATTGTGGACTTAATGCTTTGCCTGAATTACATTGTGTAGGATATAATACTTTTTGTTGGACATAATATGGTTTTGCCCTGGGAAACGTATACACCATTTTGGATATAATACATTTGAAGTGCAGAAGATACTGTTTTGCTTTAAGCGAAGTTTGGACTTAATACTTTTCATACAAGGCTATTTTGGCCAATTTCAGTCGAAACATAGAATAAGAAACACCAGTGAATAGAGCGGAAAATTTTAAGCCCAGTGAGCTAAAAAAGTAAAAAACTGAAATTTTGGACTTAATAGTTCCACTTCACTACTGCACTACGGCAGTAGTGAAGTAGTGAGATAGATAGATATATAGATTTATTTAACTACTTTACAAAAATATTGTTTGTAGCAAGTCAAAATTACAAGGTATATCAAAAAATTATAAAAATTAGAAGGTGTATAAAAGTACAAGGTGTATAAAATAGAAATATAAAACATAACTTATTAATATCACAAACAAGAAACATAGATTAACAAAAAATATTTTGTGTCACGGTAAGCATTTCAGTGGATGTTCTGTAATGCGTCATATATTCTTCCGAGCAATAAAAGCAATGCTTCAACAGATACCTTTTTATGACTTTTTTGAAACTGTTACAGCTTAGCTGTTTAATATCTTTTGGTAAAATATTGTAATAGTTATAATTAAGACAATTTTTATTTGAAAGACGCAATCTACAGCGATTTGTTCGCAAATAGTGAGAGTTTCGCGTATTGTGAACGTGAACATCAGACTGCTTTATTAAATGGGCCCGTTTTCTGTAAATTTCAGTCAAAACTTGATATATCAACAGAGTAGGTAGCGGCATAATTTTTAATTTAATGAAGAGAGGTCGGCAATGTTCCAGATAACTAACCCCTGCTAAAATTCGGATAGCTTTCTTCTGCATCCTGAAAATTTGAAGAGCATTTTTTGAATTGCCCCATAAGATTAATCCATAGCTTAGGTGCGAGTGAAATAAAGAAAAATATGTCACCTTCAATGTCTCAAAGTTGACAACCCTTGCTAGTTGACGAATAAGAAACAATGAACTAGACAGCTTCCTCTTTACTTGTGAAATATGAGCCGACCAGTTCAATCGATTGTCTATGGTTATTCCTAATAGTTTAGCAGTCTCTTTTTCATCTGGATCGCCATGTAAACCACTTGCAGATATAATCAAGTCTTGCGTTTTTTCAGTATTAAGTTTTAGTTTGTTCGCAGCAAACCACGTACTAGATTTATCAGAAACTTCGTCGTAAGCCATTTTTAAATCCTCATTATTATTACCTGATATTATGTATGTCGTATCATCCGCAAATTGTACTGATTTGTACGGAGATATGAAATGAGGCAAATCGTTGACATATATAATGAATAAAAGAGGTCCCAAGACCGAACCTTGTGAGACTCCATATTTTACGGGTCGAAAATTGGAGAGATGACCTTTAGACACAACAGCCTGATATCTGCCACATAGGTACGAAGAGATAAGCTTAAGAGGGATACCTCTGATTCCATAATAATTTAATTTGTGGAGCAAAATGTCATGTGAAACGCAGTCAAAAGCCTTCGACAAATCGCAGAGAGAAATTGCTACGCAATTGCCACGTTTAAGTCTCTCAATCACCTCGCTCACAATATTATATACCGCGTTTGTAGTAGAACGAGCACTTCTGAATCACCTCTTTTATAGATAGGTAGTACCTTTGAGTACTTAAGTGCTCCTGGAAATACTCCAGTTGATAGAATTAAGTTAATAAGATGAGTGAAAGGTGTTAAAACTATTTGGTAAGTTTCTTTTAAAAGCTTGCTATTAATTTCGTGAACGTCCTTAAAATTGGAATTATTAAGAGGTTTAATTATTTGAGAGATCTCATCTTCCACAACGGGTCGGAAACAAAAGGACTTGCTCGGGGAAGAGGATATCGTTATTAATAGTGGGAAGGGATGTAATTATGTTTTCTGTGATTGTAATAAAAAATTGATTTATTTCGTCTGGAGATAGATCTGGTTGTACCGAACTGGATCTTGTATTGCCTCTTTCGAAGTTTAATATTTTCCAGCAGTCTCTAGGTTTATTATTGGAGTAAATAATAAAATCAGAGTAAGCCGACTTTTTAGCATTTTTTAACTGCCGATTATATTCATATTTTTGTTGTTTATATAGTTTGAAAATATCGGGATCCTTAGTTTCATCTGTAATGTGTTTAGTTAGAGAAAGATTAGATCTGTAAGCCCTTAATTCGTCATTAAACCATTGCACGGGTATTATTTTGGCAGTTTGTCGTACTTTTTTTAATGGAAAAAACTTTAATATTAAGTTGTTATAAGTTTCAGTTAGAAAGAACATCAAAACATCGGGATCGCTATTGGTATCATAGAAAAAGTCCATCTTTGTACTAGCTAGTGCATATTTAAGCTTCTGCAAACCAGAAGAAGTAATAGACCGTTGAAGTGATTGATTAGTGTCAACAACTTTAAGCTCAGAATCAATAGATATAAATTGTGCTCGATGGTCAGAGAAACAGGGTTCAAATACGCCCACTCTGTAGATATTTTCAGAAAAATTCGTCATAATGTTATCGATGCAACTACTGGACTGAGATGTAATTCTAGTATAATCGTTTATCGTTATTTCTAGACCAAAAGACATTAACACATTTTGAATATCATAAGAAGAGTCAGATTTAATTTTTAAATTTATATTAAAATCTCCAAGTATAATCAGTTTGTCTGCTTTATTATTTAAGAACGTTATAACATTCTCAAAATTCACCAAAAATAAGTCACAGTCACCATTGCCTGATCTGTTCTGTATACAGTTAAAACAGTGGTTTTTATTGAAGGTATATAAATTGCACAAAACTCTGAAGTTTGCTCTACGTTATATTCATTTAGATTAAGAGAAGAATACATAAGATTTTCTTTTACATAAATTGCAACTCCACCTTGTTTTTTTTAACCCTACAAAAAAAGTTAGCTAGTGAAAAGCCGGAGATGTTAATTGGTTTTAGATTTTCTTCAGTTTGCCAGTGTTCTGAAAATCATATGACGTCATAGAACTTTTTATCCGCAAGAAAAGCATTGATCGATCATATCGACTTTATTTGATATACACTGTAAATTTACATGAAACATGCTTACCGTGCCTAGTTGAATTAGGTTATTTTGAACATTTGATTGAGAGTTAACACTTATGATTTTAAAATGTTTTAAAGAGTCTAGCTGATTATTATTTATGGTACATTCATCAGCGTGGTTGGTTATATCAAATTTGTCTGGTGCGTTCTTTGAAGGTATAAAAACGCTGGACATATGCTCCATGGAGCCATTTATCAGAGTCCATAGCATTTTGGAAATGAGATTCATAAATGCTTACCTTAAATGACGAATATATATTAGGATGTTTCGAAGTGAGAGCCTCACAAGTTACTTCTGGAAAGTGTGGTTGTAACATATTTCGTAGGTCATTTGCGTTTACCTGTGGATCCACCCGGTATACGTGAAGATTTGCCATTTTTGGAACTCCCTTAAATTCTTTGCCGTTTATTTTAATGGTTTCATATTTGCCTACTATAAGATGCCTTCTTGGTTTGTTTCTTTTCACTTCTTTCCATTCGTTGTTGATACGAGAAGAAGTATCCTCCCCCAAACTTATGATCTCGTGACATTTTTCTTTTGTGGCAGCATTCAGTATAGCAGAGGAAACATCTTTTCTTGACACTTCTGATTTTATCGAAGAGCTGGCAACAGGCTCAATTAACCTTTTATTTTTGTCTGGTTGGACAGTAAGCTTATCAGCGTAAGTTTTGTTGTTAATTAAGCTTTTTGAGGATTCCCCACTTTTTTGTACATGATTTAAATTGTCAGTTTTTGTCTCATTTTTATTTAATTCACATTTTAATACGGCAATAAGATCATTTAAAATATTTATTTTGTCTCTTAATTCAATTATTATTACATCTTTTTGTTTTAATATGTATGTAAATACCTGTGAGTCAACTAGCTTACTTCCTTGAGTTTCCATAGCATCGTAAAATGCCTGGTCTAGGTCGGTAGTGGCCGCTGTCGGAGTACAACATGTGACTACTTCGTCAGTAATAAACGTAACTGCACTAAGATTTCTGGCACAGCCAGTATGGAAAGAGCTTTCACAAATACTGCACTTTACACCATTTAAAACATTATTTTTACACTTTTTACAGGACTTTGGCTTAGGAGCATTTTCCAACGTGCCTATGCCATTTGATGCCATGTTGCCGATCATGAGTAGTGAGTGTAGTGTCTAGAGCCTCAGGAGACTGAGACCCCGGAAGCCATGAAGATGACGTCAGAGAGGGCGTCGAAAGCTCGGCCTAGAAACCAACGACGCGGTTCAACCCGGAAGCCTGGTGAGTTTATTTTTAATATTAATTCTTTTATTGATATTGATTTTAGCTTTAAGTTTCATTGTATTAACCGCGGAAACCCTTCCGAATATATATATATATATATATATATATATATATATATATATATATATATATATATATATATATATATATATATATATATATATATATATGTATATATATATATATATATATATATATATATATATATATATATATATATATATGTTTGTAAAACGTAAAGTTTGGGGACATTGTACAAATCGAACATTTGTTGTATACATTCGTATACATTTATATTGTCATCACAAAAAAATACGAATTTTTGAAAAATACAGTATTTTAAAGAAATGGTCATGTACTGTAAAGTTTGAGAACATTTATTTTTGTAAAGTGTCAACTTTGAGGACTATTTTTTTAACAGTATTTTTTTGTATATTTGGATATACATTTAGTTTTATCATATCTGGTGTTTTATTGTAAACATTAAAGATCCTTTTACTACAAAAATCAAGTTGTTGTTCTGTCTCAATAAAAGACGAAGGATGATTTTATCCAACAAATATTTTTTATATCACGGCCCTTCGTTTTGAAAATTGCTATTTAAATAGCACTTAATATATATGCAAACTTTTAGCAATCTTGACCAGATTGCAATAACATTCCAGTAATCCAAAAATATAATATATTATTGCACAAGATTCTAACAATAATGCATCAACATCGTGAAAATAGATGACATAGATTTTTTTATCTTACGTCAGTAAAATACCATCAATTTTATTGGGCGAGATTGTCGCAATATTGCAGAAAATCATGGAAATAATCGTTTGAATTAATTTTGAAGCAGTCAAATACCATAATACATATATTGTTGCCCAATATTGTAGCAAGATCATGAAAATGATCAGAAACATTTCTCTCTCCACCTTCCTCTGTTTCAATCAAAAAACCCAGTCATTCTTTCAAACAATATTTCTACTCAAACACTAATGACTTTTCGGAAATTATCTAAATATTCCTGTCATTAAACAAACATATTTAAAATTCCAATTCTCTTTACCTCTATTTTTCTAAAAACTACTAATTACATCTACCTGTGGTTTTATCTTTTCCGTAAACAATCTTTTAAAATTTATATTCCTAAATCACTTTCACTTCACTTTTATTTACAAATGTATTTTATTTTTCAGGGAAAAACTAATTAAGGAGAAATCTACTACGTGAAAGCTACCTTCTAATAAATATTTACAAATCATTATACAGGGTGTATCAAATTTATGTGCCCGCGTTATATTAAAAAAATAAAAATTTTATTCTATCTTTGATTGATAGATTGAATACACAATAACATCCCTGCCTTGTTTTGAGATAAAATCGTTTTTAATAAGTGCAACGAAAAAATGATTTTTCTCGACAACAACAGTTTTCTCTTATGTCAAAATAATTATTCCCGCCTGAAAAACAATTGCTTCCTTTGTCCCAGTGTCTGTACTTATATGGGATTGGGTACGTTTTCGATCGAAAATTTCCTACATCTTTAACCTCAAATGAATGTTCATACTTTTTGGCTACTCTGTTTTCTTCATTTATTAGATTTTCATACTCCCTCAATATTACACGCAGTTCCTTCTCCTTTTCTTCTCCACATGTCAATTTTCTTTCGTTTTCTTCCGATTCTTTACACATGTTTATTGTGTATTCTGCCTCCTCCATTTTGCATACTTCTTCTTCAAATATCCCAGTTTCAATTGTATCTCTTTCGCCTTCCTTTTTTATTCTGATCTCTTCTTCTTCTGGGCTCATCTCTTCTTTTGAGGAATCCCAAGCTTTATTTTCTTGTATCACTCTTTTTTCTTCTTTTTCTTCTTCTGGGCTCATCTCTTTTTTCGAGGAATCCCAGGCTTCATTTTCTTTACTTATCTTCTGCAGCTTTCTCCTCTTTCTTTTCTGTCCTTGCTTCATTGCCAAATTCATTTCCACCGTTTGTTTTTTGTCTAAATTATCCTTTTTCCGTTTCTCATGTTCCTTGTCGATTTCCAGAATGTCCTGTTCTTTTTCTTTTGCTTGTTTTGTTTCCTGTTGATTGTCATCCATTTTTTGTTGTGTTTCCTTCATGGCTCGTTTTGTTTCTTCCTGATTTTCTTGCATTTTATCCATTTTCTTTGATGTTTCTTCCATGGCTTGTTTCGTTTCACGTTGATTTTCATACATTTTTTTATCCATTTTTTGTTGTGATTCATCCATTTTCTTTGATGTTTCATCCATTTTTTGATCCATTTTTTGTTGTGATTCATCCATTTTATCCATCTTCTTTGATGTTTCTTCCTGATTTTTATCCATTTTATTTAATATTTCATCCCATTTTTGTAACTGGAGTTGCATCAGTTGTAATAATTTATCTATTCCTGATAATTCCTGTTGTTCTGATGCCATGATTGTTGTTTCGAAAATGTCTTCTTGATCTATATGTTCTTCTTGTTCCAAATGTTCTTCTTGTTTTTTGTTTTCTTTGCTTTTGCTTCTGGTTATCGACATGTAGTTAAAATTTATCCCCGCCTGATACGAAATATTTCAAAAATTTTAAATATATCAACTTTTTCCGACGGGCAAATAAATTTTCCTTCAGCTGTTTTTCCTTTTCCTATCCTTTCAAATTCACAACCAGAGATACTTTCACGCCTTACGTTGGTTCGCCATGTTGTTATGATCTGCTTATTATTTTTATATTAATTATTATTTATTTGATCAATTATTTAATTAACACAAATCATACATAAAAATTATTAAGAAAAAATCTCAGGGTGCCTTTTGACAAAAAAAAAATTAATTAAATTCTCTTAGGTTATACTTATCCTTTCTCGTGGCTTCAGTATCTCTTAGTTGATCCTTATCGGGATAAAATAGGAAAAGGAAATAAATAGAAAAATCATAAATAAACACATACAAATACCTTTATTATAAAAAGCAATGCTCTGTAAATTTATTAATTAAATCCTGTGGGCATAACTGTCCAAAAGAAACCTTTACCATTTAAATTAATCTAATTCAAACAAATATTTATTGCTTTGTTCTTGATACTATTAATAAAACAAGCTAAACAAACAAATTTGGTATTCGCAAATTACTTATACTTCCTATTAAATTTTTGAAATATTTAAATCTTAAATGCATATGCTTTTACGTAAAAAAATTAACTTCTGATTATAAAAAAAATCTATCACATAGGTTATTGACTGACCTTTTTGATTCACACACAATGATGTCTCCTCTTGACCCAAACAGCTCCTCCTTGTTGATTATGTTAGGCTACCAATCAAAGCCCTCTCCGTTCTCAGCAAAAATCCAGCAGCAAACCAGCACTATTTCTCCCAAAACACAAGCCAGGCTCCTTTTGACCAGTACTCGTTCAATAAACTCCAAAACTCTCTCCTCTCTTTCTCTCAACAATAATCTCCTGAGACCCAAGTATCTTTTTCACTTGGTGTCACAAATTATTTTAATAATGATAATTCTTGTAACTTACTCTCTTGGACTTTACAGAATCAAAGAGGTATTTCTTCTCGATTTGATTTGTCTCTCGTTCAACTTTCAGCTACTCTCACTATCAAAACAAAACACTAGTACTTGCTTCTGAACTACTCACGAAAACTTTTGACTGCTTCTTTCGGATGCCGGTAACACAATGATCTTTTCTTTTCCAAAATGTCTCAACATTCAAACAAAACTTCCCATTCCAAATTGCCAAGCCAATCAGAAACATTTCTCTCTCCACCTTCCTCTGTTTCAATCGAAAAACCCAGTCATTCTTTCAAACAATATTTCTACTCAAACACTAATGACTTTACGGAAATTATCTAAATATTCCTGTCATTAAACAAACATATTTAAAATTCCAATTCTCTTTACCTGTTTTTCTAAAAACTACTAATTACATCTACCTGTGGTTTTATCTTTTCCGTAAACAATATTTTTAAACTTATATTCCTAAATCACTTTCACTTCACTTTTATTTACAAATGTATTTTATTTTTCAGGGAAAAACTAATTAAGGAGAAATCTACTACGTGAAAGCTACCTTCTAATAAATATTTACAAATCAATATACAGGGTGTATCAAATTTATGTGCCCGCGTTATATTAAAAAAATAAAAATTTTATTCTATCTTTGATTGATAGATAATAATATATAAAAATCACCAATTTATTAAGTCTGGCTGCAATCTTACATAACTCAAATACCATAATATGTTATCCTGCAAGATTTTAGCAATATCATGAAAATAAATAAAAATCATTGATTTTTTAGTTTTGCTGCAACCTTGCAGCATTCAAATATAATATATTATTGCGCAAGGTTGTAGCAATATTGCAGAAAAATCACGAAAATATATAAAAACGATCGATTTTTGTAATCTTACCACCATCTGGAAACAGCCATCAGATATAATATATTATTGCTTAAGTTTGTAGCAATAATGCTGAAGGATCATAAAAATAGATAAAAATTATCAAATTTTTGGATCTTACAGCGATCAAACAACATAATATATTATAGGTCTGGATCCCGCGTATGAAAAAAAGTTGATTAATAGCAAGCTGAAAATTTGTTAATACCTTAAGGGTGTCTAGTCGGACAAACTTTGATATATGGGAACTCTGGAACAGGGGAAGTTTTAATTGTGGAACAGGTTAAAAATATAGAACGTCAGACCACGAAAACATCACATGTATTTTGTCCGACAGAACTTCCAATTGATTTGTTAGCCTTTCATTAAACTCTGATGCAAAAATCAGACTGCTATTTATGACCAAATAAGCATTTTAATGAGTGGAACACGTAGAACATGTCAAATTACAGGAATTATGACAGGTGATAAATAGCAGTCTGATTTTTGCATGAGTTTAATGAAAGGGTAACAAATTAATTGGAAGTTCTGTCGTACAAAATACATGTGACGTTTTTGTTGTCTGACGTTCCAAATTTTTAACCGGTTTCACAATTAAAATTTCCCCTGTTCCAATGTTCCCATATATCAAAGTTTGTCCGACTAGACACCCTTAAGCTATTAACAAATTTTCAGCTTGCTATTAATCAACTTTTTTTCATACGCGGGATCCAGACCTATTATTGCGCAAAACTATAACATTAGATAAAAATAATGGGAACGGGTCATTTTGTTCAACTCAAAATGTTGCAAATAGATTGCAGCACTTTTTTACTTTAATTGAATTGCTATGGTATCTACAGACTTCAAAACGATATGAATATATATAATCTGTTCTATTTACGATTCTTAATATCAGATTATTTTTGTCAAAAAAGGGACAGATATCGAGCTATAATATTGCAAAAACTTTATTTAAAACTAAAGTTTAAAGAAATATATAACAACTTTTCTAATTGTACATTTAACATATAATGTAAATAACAATTTAACAACAGATATGTATGCTCAAAAATAATGTTATTTTTATAGAGGGTTTGTGTTTTCTTTGGCAGATCCATTTTAGGGCGGAGGAAATCTTGACACTAAGCAGGTAGCGAAATAAACTTCCGTTTACATGTCAAAATGGAATAAAAAAAAGTATAGCACTCCTCTGTCATTCTGATAGATCCATCAGCGAAAAACGTAAATACCTCTAACATACGCGCTTGTGGCTATTACGATTTTAATAATGAAACCACTAGTCCATTCTTTCACGGTTTTTGCTCTAAATTTTAAAGAACCGGTTGAATTGACATGAAATTTGGCATACGCATAGCTTACATGTCAAAGAAAAAAAGTGATATTGCGCCGATGTGTGCTTTTGCCCTGGGGGTGACTTTCACCCCCTCTCGGGGGTGAAAAAATATAAGTCCAAAATAAGTCCGGAAATGGATAAACTGACTAATTTTAAGTAACTTTTGTTCTATAGAGCTTTTTCGCCAAGTCAACACTTTTCGAGTTATTTGCGAGTGAATATGTTCATTTTTCAACAAAACAACTACATTTTTAGACGGTTTTTCACAAGTAACTCAAAAAGTAAGTATTTTGTCGAAAAAAACGTTCTTAGCAAAAATATAGCCTGTAAAAAAGTAAAAAAAAATGGTGTACGCGTTAGGTCTCTTGACCTCGTAAAACCAGAGTTATAGCCAATGAAAAATAGATTCATGTTCACCAAATTTCAAATAGAATACTTCGAAGTTAAATATACAAAAAATTAAGCACTTTTTGGGGAAAACCCATTATAACTGTTTTAAAGTTTTTAAAAAGGCTTTATTTCTGTTTTTATAAAATGTTTCTAGCATTAAATTTAAGCAAGTTATGGTCAAAATAAAGTTGGTCCCTTTTGTCTTGGCAAAAAAAATCGGGAAGACCACCCCATAATTAGCATAGCAGCTTAAATGAAATTAATCGTTACCGCTCCACAAATTATTTTACTTATGTTGTGTTTATATGATCTGTAAGTTTCATCGATACAAAGTGCTTATTTTGGAAAAAATTTCATTTTAAAATAAAATTTTTTAAAATTTTAATTTTGAAAAATATGCTTTTGTTCAAAATAACTTAAAAATTGTTAGAGATACCAAAAATCTCTAAAAACAAAAAAAGTCAGCATTGCTTTTTTGAATATCATGTATTTTTTTGGTTTTCTGTTAGACAAAAATTGATTAAGATTTGGTGTTTCTAAATTTTGCATACATTCGTGATCAGTGATTCGATCAACCCCTTTAAACTACAGCCCTTTCAAAAATAAGTACTTTGAACCGATGAAACTTACAGATCATATAAACAATACATACACGAGTCAAGAAACTTGTGAAGTCGTAACGATACGTTCATTTGAGATACTAATTAGGGGGTGATTTTCCCGATTTTTTACCAAAAAAAAGGGATTAACTTTATTTTGAGCGTTGATGCTAGAATTTTTTTTATAAAA
Organism: Diabrotica virgifera virgifera; assembly: GCF_917563875.1. Classification (NCBI taxonomy): domain Eukaryota; kingdom Metazoa; phylum Arthropoda; class Insecta; order Coleoptera; family Chrysomelidae; genus Diabrotica; species Diabrotica virgifera. The sequence continues at coordinate 154,791,871 of NC_065446.1, read as the reverse complement.
CAAAAATGAAGTTTTTTTGAACACTTTAAATAAGTTGTAATGAGTTTTCCCCGAAATGTGCTTCATTTTTGGTTATTTCACGTTAAAATATTCAATTTGGATTTTGACGAATATGAACCTATTTTTAATTAGCTATAACTCTGCTTCTACTATTTATAGAAACGTGATATATACACCATTTTTTAAAGGCTATATTTTTGCTACGAATGTTTTTTCGACAAAATACTTACTATTTGAGTTATTTGCAAAAAACCGTCTAAAAGCGTGGTTATTTTGTTGAAAAAATGAACATATTCACTGGCAAATAACTCGAAAAGTAGTGACTTAGTGAAAAAACTCTATAGAACAAAAGTTACTTAAAATTAGTCAGTTTATCAATTTCCGGACTTACTTTGGAAGAATACTTTTTCACCGCCAAGAGGGGGTGAAAAGCACCCCCGGGGCAAAAGCACATATAGGCACAATATCACTTTTATTCTTTGACTTGTTAGCTATGTGTATGAGAAATTTCATGTCAATCCAAGCGGTTCTTTAAAATTTAGAGGTTTTGCAATATTTTACCGTTAAAGAACGTACTACACAATTCGTATTTCTAGAAAGATCAATTAAAAATTAATTTGAAGTTAGTGCTAATGAATTGTTACATATTTTGCTATTAACCCTTGCAGGACCAACCTTTTATTAGAAACGGCGAGGACCAAGGAGGGTCAATAAATGTCCACACATGAATTAATCAAAAACGTGCTTCTTTATTTAATAGTTATTTATGATATAAGTGTTAAAAGTACACGTTTAAGGCACGCATGTGAAAGTTTGCAGAATGGGCGATAGCGAGTTTTTTCACCCCCTCTCGGGGGTGAAAGTCACCCCCAGGGCAAAAGCACACGTCGTCACAATATCACTTTTTTTCTTTGACTTGTTAGCTGCAAAATAATACACAACTGCACAACGCTAAGAAATATCAAATATTATTATGTCGGAAGTTGAACTCGAAATACCACAAGTCGTACACAAATACTGACCTGAACGACAACCGTCACATGTTCGTAAAACGCGTATTTGATTGGCTGGAAAAAGCGAGCATCTAAATATCAACGAATCAAACGTAGGTTAGAAATAGATCGCTTATCTATGTACGCTGCATTATTTTTATATTTAATCACGGAACTACCACTTTTTCCGTCACATCCAACTTAATGGGTTAGAAAGAAATCGAAAAACTATGACGCACTGAAAGAAGCCTCTGAGAAACTCTTTACTTATAAACTTTTGTGTAATAAAATGTGTATGTATAAATTCATATTATAAAGGTGCTATGTTAATATTTTTTTGTTAATTTCACAATATGGATTTTTTCCCAAAGTTCTATGACTGTTAGTTTCTGAGATATTGCCGGCTGCTTTTGGTTGCCGGTTGCCGGATAAGATTGCTTAATGAATCACCCGGTATATTTTTATTAGTTTTATATCTCTATGTACTTAAAATTCACATTTTTCATTTTAGTGCCAAATTCAATTAGTCAAAGGTCCATACATTTATATCTCACAATACTGAAAATCGTAACTATTAGGAAAGTCCAAAAATTTTAAGCCTGTAACAATACAATAATTAAGCTCGGGATTAGTATATTCCTTTCAATTCACAGAGTATTGTAAATTTCCGAAGAGATGCAAAAAGGGGATTATTCTTCTTTGAGATAACTACAATAAAGTCAGTCAGTAACAGGTAACAGAATGGGGTATAATCAGGGCCGTGCCGTGCTATGATGCGGCGAGGCATTCGCATTCGGCGGCATTACAAGGGGGGCGGCATTATCAGTACAATCAAAAATTAAAGTAGTGTCAGATTGTGTAAAAATGTTGTCAGAAACTATAGAAAAACTGAAAAGTTAAAGACAATATGGCTAATGAGCAAAGGAAAATTTAATACAATTGCAGAAAATCTTGATATAAGTTCCGAATTTCCAGCTGAAAAAGAAAATTCGAGCCAGGAGGAAAAGCGTTTATTTGATTACGAAAAATCTTTGGACGCGGTCTTAACAGATGGAGCTAAATTTAAAATGAATTTGTTCATCTATATTTTAATCCGGCCACTCACAGTACTGCGGTGTCGTTCGACAAAATCGTCGATGATATCAATTCTGCAGTACTGCAGCAGTAGACTGTCTGTCTGCAGTAAAATTGTACGATATCGTTGGATGCACGGTCACACACGATCAAAATATTTACCGATTAGGTGGAATTAGGCAAAATTGAACGACGCCGCAGTATCGTTAGTGGCCGGCTTTAGACATTGCCGTTAAGTGGGTAGGCGCAAAATTTGCTTGTAATGCTTTTTAAATGCATTCATATTTTTCGAATCCTGAGAAAACTGAAAAATTTAAACGCTGAATAAAAGATTACATTATTACCGAGGGCCGAAAGTCCATGAAAACCTCTATAATGTTTATTTGAACAAGTTACAGGGGTGAAAAAAAAAAGAGAAAATTGAGTCTACTTTTTAATTTCAAATATCTTATTCAAAAGAAACATTTGTTTATTCTAAGGGACTTTCGGCCCTCGGTTTCTTTCTTTCAGTCATTCAATCTGCGTTTAAATTTTTCAAAAATATTTAATATATTTTTCAGAATTTGAAAAAAATGAATTCATTTAAACAGCATTGCAAGCAAATTTTCGCCTATGTTCTTAATTCTTTGATTAATCGATTTTGGCTTCTAGAAACTCATAACTTTGTAAGCGTTAAGATATTTTTTGCATAAAAACACAGCGTCGTCGTATGAAAAAAAGGGAAGATATATTTTTGTCACAAATTAAACAAGGGATTTAAAAATTATTTTTAATTTGAAATATCTCAGCGGCGTACTATTTTTTTTTTCTATAAAGAATTCAGGCCATTACCAATATGCGCACCAATGGTGCGTATAAAATTATTAATTATATGTCAAAAAATACACCATAACTACCTCTTATAACCCACCAAATTTAATTTGCATATCTCAACCGGTTTTAGAGCAATAAATAAATCGTCAGCTTGTAATCACAATTTCAGCACCTCGTATCTCGGAAAAGAAGCATTTACGTACATATTATGTTTATCGAGCAAACTGTCATTATTTTTTCATGTAGTTTACTGCCCATTAAAGTTTGTCATCTTATTTAAAAACACCCTGTATAAGGGGCGGCATTTCAAAGACTTGCAGTATACAGATAAAATAACGCATAAATTAATTATTTCGTAAACAGGGCCCGGATTCCGTGCACTGTAGATATCTACACCTCGCTTTCTATCGATGTCAATTTTCGTAAAAATATTTGAATTTTTAGCTTTAATTGAATTATTTTCTAGTTTTGCTAGGTTATACTCTAATTGATGCTGAAGTGACACTTAGTAAAACAAGAAAATATTTGAATTAAAACTAAAAATTCAAATATATTGACATTCATAGAAAGCGATCGGCGCGATGTCAATATATTTTAATTTTTAGTTTTAATTCAAATATTTTCTTGTTTTATTAAGTGTCACTTCAACATCAATTAGATTATAACCTAGTAAAACTAGAAAATAATTCAATTAAAGCTAAAAATTCAAATATTTTTACGAAAATTGACATCGATAGAAAGCGACGTGTAGATATCTACAGTGCACGGAATCCATGGCCAGGTGACTTTGAGGGAAAATCCTGAAACAAGTCGATTTTTATTTTTAAACTACTATTTTTTGGCATATATATCATACTAGTGACATCATCCATCTGGGTCTGATGACGTAATCGATGATTTTTTTTTAAATGAGAGTAGGTGTTATGTGATAGCTCAGTTAAAAGGGTATTCAATTGTCTATTCAATAACATAAACATTAACATAATTAGCTATACAGGGTGTTCAAAATATTATCTTTTAATTAAATTAATTGAGAAAAAAAAAGAATGTATGTTTTTTTTTCTCTGATTCTGGCCTTGGTTTAGAACTAGAACCTTTAGCCACGTAATTGTATAGGTAGCTTATCACTAACTCAGGTGTAATGTGTAGTGTGTGTGTTAAGTAAGTGTCTTGTTACTTTGCAAAGTCGACGTCATTGTCTTTGCAAAGAGACGCTAATTGTACCCGAACGTCTGCGGTCCCTCCGGTGAGTACCGATCCCACAAGGACAGAAACTATTTTCATTTATTAATTTATAATAAATGAAAACATTTCTGACCCTGGTGGGATTCGAACTCACTACCATTCGGAACTTTCGATCCAAACGTTAGGCGCTCTTACCACTGAGCCACGGAGGGGGTTAAGAATGTATGTAATTTATTTAATTCAAAATACGTTTTACTGTTGTCAGGTAACAGGAAGAAAATTTTTTTTTCTCTTATTCTGGCTTTGGTTTAGAACTAGAACCTTTAGCCACGTAATTGTATAACTTATCACTAAATCAGGGGAGTAATGTGTAGTGTGTGTGTTGAGTAAGTGTCTTGTTACTTTACAAAGTCGACGTCATTGTCTTTGCAAAGAGACGCTAATTTTGTATCCGAACATCTTCGGTCCCTCCGGTGAGTACCGATTCCACAAGGACAGAAAAGGAAGAAAAATGATTATTTATCAAATAAATACTGTTTTTCGCTTAAATTCAGTGTTAAAGCTCCCACCCACTAGCCTCTTAGCAGTTTAACCATTTCTTTTAAGCGAAAATCAATGTTAATTTTTCAAATAATTTTTTTTCTGTTTTCTGACAGCAGTAAAATGTATTTAGGATTAAATAAATTAAATACATTCATCTATTTGTATCAATTAATTTAATTTATAAAACATTTTTTTGGACACCAGGTACAAATAATTATATTAATGTTTATATTAGTGAATAGAGAATTGAATACCCTTTCAAATGAGCTATCACATGACCCCTATTCTCATTAAAAAAATCATCGATTAAGTCATCACACCCAGATGGATGACGTCACTACTACGATATATATGCCAAAAAATCATAATTTAAAAATAAAAATCTACCTGTTTCGGGATTTTTCCTTAAAATGGCAGGTTTACAAAATAATGAATTTATGCGTTATATTATGGACGCACTGTATTTAAAATATGTAGGGGAAAGGCGGACAAAATGGGGTACTTAAGGTTTAAATTGGGATTTAAAAAAAATCTGTAACTTTTAAGGTCTTAAAATAAGACAAATATCATTGTTATAGTAGTAATTATTTATTAATATAATTTAAATTTAAAAAAGTCAAAGTGTTTTTTATTATATGAAAAAAACAGAAACTAATGTAAATTGCCCCATTATGCCCGTCGTATAGGGTAAAATGGGGTACCAAATTGAAACCAAGAAAAGCCTATTGACAAAATTCGCATACAAGTACTACTTCATCATCCTCATCTTCTACACCTGCACATGAATTTTTAACCCATTTAAGGCAACTTGATCAGCTTATCTATCCTTCTGTGGAACTTGAATAAAAGTTTCCGCAGAACCAGTCAGTGTCACTATCTTCGCCTTCTGAATCTGACTCTACTTTTTTAGTTTTATTCAATTGCGATTTCTTACTCGTCTGTCATTTGGTTTGATCATCGGCTATCTTACTTGGTATGGTAAAAGGGTAAAGACTACCAATAGGTATGGTAAAAAGGGTACCCCATTTTACCCTACCTATTGGTACCCCATTTTGCCCAAAGAGCAGATTTTGAGATTATGACCTGTTTAAATTATTACAAGTTTTTATTTTTTAACATAATGACAAATAAATACTCTAGAACACATTCACTGTTAGTTGGAAGTAATGATATTTATAATTAATAAATTGTTTTAGTAATACTAACGAGGGATTATTTTTCGGCCGATTTTATAACTTGGTTAACTAAAAACGCACATGTACTCTTCACAACAATCATCTAACAGTTAATTATATCTGCTTTATGACAGAAGGCGTAAACAGCAGTCTATAATATAATTTCATTAACGTCGTATAGATGGAACGAGTGATATTGAAAAAAAAAGGGGGTACCCCGTTTTAGGCAGCTACCCCGTTTTGCCCGCCTTCCCCTACCGCACGGCTCTGGGTATAACAGAACAGAACAGGTATAAACAGAAGGGACGTGTCGTCAAAATATTCTCTGAAGTCATAATTTATATTCGTCATAACTTTGTGGGGATTATCCACAAACCAATTTTTATAAGTATCCTGTAATACAAAAAAGTAGTTTTCGATATATGTATATAGATAATGTAAACTATTTTATATTAATTTTAGTTGACTTCCAACAATGTTGTTGGATTCCTCATCGAGTTTCTTATAATAAAACCTACAAAGGCGAAAAAGTCCAGGCCGATGGTCCAGCATGTTGAATATAATATTTTGATTTTCACAAGTAGAAATCTTTGTTTCTACGTAAAGCTGTACTGCCTCATATAGAATCCAAACGATTAGAGAAAATCTGAATAAACCACAAGTTAGTGCTAGGTTTGTTCTGCATTTGTGCCAAAGCGTGTAATTTGTTCTACATAAACAAAAAAGATATACAAGATATAATGTGGCGCTTCAAGTTAACGTAAAGCTGTACTGTCCCATATAGAATCCAAACGATTAGAGAAAATCTGAATAAACCACAAGTTAGTGCTGAGTTTGTTCTGCATTTTTGCCAAAGCGTGTAATTTGTTCTGCATAAGAAAAAAATATATTACAAGTTATAATGTGGTGCTCCAAGTTTACGTAAAGCTGTACTGCCCCAAATAGAATCCAAACGATTAGAGAAAATCTGAATAAACCACAAGTTAGTTCTGCATTTTTGCCAAAGGGTGTAATCTTTTCTGCATAAACAAAAAAGATATTTATTTATTAAGCTCAACAGGCCGTGAAGGCCTAGGGCTGAAAGATTTAATTTTTCCTTACAATTACTATTACATATTTATATATAATGCTATATCCTATACTACTATAATATATACAATATTACATTTGTTTGTATAAAACACTTAATACTACACTTAACATTATAGTCTTTCCATACATTTCTTCACCACTTCCTTCCATTGTTTTCTGTCCAAAGCTTTTTCTTTCCAGTTTACAATATTACTTTGTTTTAAGTCTTCATATACGCTGTCCTTCCATCTCCTTCTTGGTCTTCCTATTCTTCTTTTTTGTATTGGCTTACGTAATAGAACCATTTTTGGCATTCTCGCCTTTCCCATTCTTTCTATGTGTCCTAAGTATCGGATTCTCTGTGCTTTGATTGCCGTCGTTATTTTTGGTTCATTATATAGTTCTTCAAGTTCCTTATTATTTCTTCTTCTCCATTGACCGTCTATTTTCACGCCTCCATATATTGCTCGTTGTATTTTCCTCTCCCATCTTTCTAAAAGGTCTATTTCTGATTTTTTAAGCACCCATGTTTCACATGCATATGTAGCTGTAGGTCTGATAACTGTTTTGTAGATTCTTATTTTTGTTTTTCTTGACACATCTTTGGATTTCATTAATGGACGCAATGCTCCATACTTTTTGTTTGCTTTTGCTATTCTTGCTTTTATTTCCCCTTCCCCATGTCCCTTTTCATCTACTTTTACACCCAGGTATGTAAATTCTGAAACTCTTTTAAATGCGCATACATTTTCTCCTTCTATCTCCAATGTGAAATTGTCTTCATTTTCTTTATCTGTTTCTCCCATTATCATGTATTTTGTCTTTTCCTTATTTATGAGAAGACCAAAAGGTTTGGCTTGTTTTATTATATTGCTCATTAATTTTGTTAGCTCTTTCTTACTTGTCGATAATAATGTTAGATCATCTGCGAATGCAATACATTGGTGGCCATTTTTAAAAATCGTTTCCTGTGTGCTTATTTTACTTTTCCTGATTATTCCTTCCAGTATTACATTAAAAAGAGTCGTTGATAGTGGGTCTCCTTGTCTTAATCCTTCCTTTGTTTCAAAATTATTTGATTTATGTCCCTTCCATGCTATTTCGTTTGTGGAGTTATCCATAGTCATCTTTACCATCCTGACGATTTTACTTGGTATGCCCATTTCTTTCATTAGTGCGTACATCTGTTGCCGCTTTACCGTATCATAGGCCTGTTTAAAGTCGACGAACAGGACGTATACTGCTATTTTATGTTCGTAGCACGTAGTTTGGATTTCTTTTAACGCAAATATTTGGTCTGTCGTCGACCTATTACTTCTGAATCCTGCCTGATATTCGCCCAATATCTTTTCCGTGTATTGATTCAGCTTTTTTCTTAAGATGTTTGTCAATATTTTGTACACGACTTCTAGCAACGCGATACCTCTATAATTTTCACATCTCATTTTATCACCTTTTTTATGTATGGGGCATATCCTTGCCCTGGTCCATTCTCCTGGCATTCTTTCTGTTTCCCATATACTTTTTATCAGGCTATGTATCTCCTTGTGTAGTCTTTTTCCTCCTGCCTTTATCATTTCCGCCGATATTTCCGTTATTCCTGGGCTTTTATTGTTTTTTAGCCCTCTTATTTCATTTTCTATTTCTTCCCTCGTAGGTGTTTCTATTACTATATGGTCATCTTCAATTTCCTGGATTGTTCCCCTTTCTTCTTCGTTTTTGTTTAAAAGTTGTGTAAAATAAGTTTGCCAATTTCTCATTATTTCCCCGGGTTCATTTATTAATATTCCTTCCTCATTTTTCATATATGGGTTATGTTTCTGATATCCCCTTTCCATTTTTCTTGTTTCCTGGTAAAAGGATCTTATTTCCTTTTTTTGGAATTTTTCCTCTATCACTTTGAGTTTTTCTTCGTTGTATTTTCTTTTTTTATTTCTGCATGTTCTCTTCATAATTCTCTTCAATTCTCTATATTCTTGTGTGCTAATGTCACTATTATTTCTTAAGTTTTTTATTCTTATTTTTCTAATTTCTTCTGCTATTTTTTGACATTCCTCATCATACCATTCTTTTGCTTTTTGTTTTCTATTACCTTTAATTAATATTTCTTTACTGGTGTTTAAAACTGCTTCTTTTATGCTTTCCCACTTTTCTTCCGGGTCTAGTGTTTCTGGTTCTTCGTTTAGTCTGCTGGTTATTTGTTGTTCGTACTTCTTCTGTGTCATATTATCTTTTAGTATTGCTGTGTTGAATTGTTTTTTGATTTCTTTGTCCCTTTGATTGTCTTTCTTTATATTAGCATTTATTCTATAGGCTGCTCTTACCAAAAAGTGATCTGAGTCACATTCCGCTCCTCTCATACTTTTTATATTTATTATATTATGGGCGTGCTTCTTCTCTATTAATATGTGGTCTATTTGATTTATTGTCCTTTTGTCAGGGGAAATCCATGTTCCTTTATGTATATCTTTTCTGCGTTGGTATGTGCTTTTTATTACCATTTGTCTTTCTGTGGCAAAACCTATAATTCGTTGACCATTATCATTTGATACATCGTGTTTACTGTATTTTCCTGTTATATTTTCATATATATCCTCTTTTCCCACTTTAGCATTGCAGTCTCCCATTACTATTTTGATATCAAATGCTGGTAATCTGTCGTATTCTCTCTCTAGTTGCTCATAGTATGCATCTTTGTCTTCTTCGGTGGCGTCTTCTATTGGTGCATGTACATTTATTATGCTTATGTTTCGTTGATTCCCTTTTAACCTGATTGTGCACATTCTATCTGATATCGGCTTGAAATTCATCACTCTGGTTTTCCATCTTTTCTGTATGATAAAGCCTGTTCCTAGCAATCTGTTATTCCCCCCACTTTTAAAAAATACTATATCATCTATTTCTACTATTTCTGTGTCTAATTGTTTTGTTTCTTGTAAAGCTAATATATCTATTTCATATCTTTTTGTTTCTCTAATTAATTCTTTAAGTTTTCCCGTTTCATAAGTGCCTCTTACGTTCCATGTTCCCAAATTAGTTTTCATTTTCTTGTTTTTAATCCCAATCGTCTCCTTGTCCATTGCCGTTGTTGCTACCGTTTCATTTACGTCGTTTAGTTTTTTTGGTTTCTGTTTTGGTTTTCTATTTTTAAGAGTTGTTGCTGATGCTTATTCCATGTCCATACCTCCTCATTTATTTTTATTTTTTGAAATCCTACCTTGACGTTTTTTCCTTCCAATTTAGCCTCTTTTGCCTTCGTTCTGATTTTACCCTGTATCATCCGTTCATTTTTGTCCATGTCGTCATTAATATATATTTCTTTTCCCTTTATGTCTCTCAATTTGCCTTTATTTTTCATAATTTCTTCTTTGTCCGTTGCATTTTCGAGCTCAATCAAGCAGGATTTACTTCCAATTTTTCTTGCGCTTTTTATTTTTGTCTCAACTTTTAGTGCATTGCATAAAAAATCTTGGACGTTATCTTTTGTTATGTTTTGATCGTAGGTATCCATATCTACTCCCTGCAGTATTATATTATTTCGTCTTTTGTCCTTTTCCATTCTGTCTATTTTATTTTCCAATTCTTCCACTTTTTGTTGGGTTTCTCTGTTTTCCTGTTTCAGCTTTTCATTTTCTTGTCTGAGTTCCTTCATTTCCGCTCTGTACTCTTTTTGTTCTTCTCTTAGTTCCCTTATTTCCATTGTGATAATATTTAGGCTCTCCAATATTTTTTCTAGTTGCCTATCATTCCCAGGCCACCGATGTACTTTTTTACTTCTGCTATCGTCTGCCTCATCTTCCGATTCATCTCCTCTTTTTCTTGTCTTTTCGTCCACACTATACTCGTTCTCAGCCATTTTGTACGTAGCGTTAACTGGGCACACCCGTTTCAACCACGCGGAGGTATGCCCAATTATCCACGCACCAAAATTGCTTTTGTTTTTCGGCAGGTGTTTCTATTTTTTTTAAATCCGGTAACACCGCTTGAAATTTGACCAGCGTTCGCCAGTGTTTATAAGCTTATCTGTTAGCTGTTAACCTCACTTTTATTTGTCCGTTTAGTATTTTATACTATTTTTTACCGTTTTTACTTATATTATTCTTGCATTAGGTAGGGCACAGTTTATACCTTACCTTTTTCACTCACTCAGCATTCAATGTTCGCTGCACCACGCGAAAATCGGGTAAAATGCAGGCGAAAATTAAAACACTTTGTTTTCTATCTAATGCCACGTTGCCATCCAACAAAAAAGATATACAAGATATAATGTTGCGCTCCAATTTTACGTAAGGCTGTACCATATATAATCCCAAGAATATCCGTATCCATATATAATCCAAACCATTGAATAAAATCTGAATATAGGTCATTCCACGAATATATGACTCTTTTGGATTATCGAGTCAACGAATATTTTAGTGTGCAACATAAGAAGTACGAAATTAAATGGCTCCAATAATTATTTCACTAAGCAACAATGTAATTTGCAATTTAGTTTCGCTCTTTATATTTTCCACAGTGAAGTATTCGTTGTTGAGATAATCCAAAACAGTCGTATATTCCTGGAATAGGGTATAAACCACCAAGTTAGTGGTAGATTTGTTCTGCATTTTTGGCAAAGCGTGTAATTTGTTGTGCGTACACAAAAAAGTTATTCAAGATATGTACAGTATAGGTCGCGTCATATTATAATGCACGTCGCGTTTTCGGCACGTAGAGTTTGCAGACCGTCAATCGGACTGCCCATTCACATTATCATACATAGAACGTTTACGTTGGTTTCAGTTTGGTGTGGTGCAGATGTGTTTATTGTCACAACACATGTTTACATGACAAATTGCCTCGAAAACTACTTTTTAAATTAGACCAGGCAGTATCGTCGCTCCGGCTAGCGAAATTATTCCGATTCGATATTTTTAAACAAACTTACTCAAAAAGAAGTCCTTATAACATATCCACAGGGTGCGGGCGGTACCGTGGTCGAAAAATTGTTTAAACATTTTTTTTAAACAAATTCACAAAAATATTTTTTTTATTTCGAGCAATATTTTTTTAGATAAACTGGGTCATTCTGGGCAAAAAAGGTCTATTGTCATTTTTCTCTAAAATTGATTGTTGTCGAGTTACATGCGATTAAAAATTTAAAAAATGCGAAAAGGCCATTTTCAAGGCTTAATAACTCGATTAAAAGTATTATTATGAATTTCAATAAGTGACCAATCAAGTTTCAAACCCCTTCTTCAAGGTCCCAAAGAGATTTTTGTCATTATTTTACTACAAAGCTGTTATTTTTAGTTATTAACAATTAGCGCTATAGTCCAACTGTATCGTCGCCCCCGTTAGCGAAACTATTTCAATTAGATGTTTTTGCACAAACTTACTCAAAAAGAGTCCTTATAACAAACACATCCACAGGGTGCCGGGCGGTGCCGTTGTCAAAAAATTGTTTTAACAATTCTTATTAAACAAATTCACAAAAATAATTTTTTCATTACGAACGATTTTTTTTAGATAATTTGGGTTATTCTTAGCAAAAAACATATCTTGCAAAAATGCGGAAATGGCCATATAACTCGACAACAATCAATTTTAGAGAAAAATCACAAGAGACCTTTTTTGCCCAGAATAACTCAAATTATTATTAATTTGGGTTTAATTAAATTATTAATAAAAAATTATTTTTGTGAATTTGTTTAACAAAAATTGTTTAAACAATTTTTAGACCACGGCACCGCCCGGAACCCTGTTGATATGTTATAAGGACCTCTTTTTGAGCAAGTTTGTGCAAAAAAATCTAATTTCGCTAACGGGGGCGACGATACAGTTGGACTATAGCGGTAATTGTTAATAGTTAAAAATGACAGCTTTGTAATAAAATAATGACAAAAATCTCTTCAGGACCTTGAAGAAGTTGTTTGAAACTTGATTTGGTCACTTATTGAAATTCATAATAATAATTTTTAATCGAGTTATTAAGCCTTGATTTTTCGCAATTTTAGAGAAAAATGACAAGAAACCTTTTTTGCTCAGAATTACCCAAATTATCTAAAAAAAATATTGCTCGAATGAAAAAATATTTTTGTGAATTTGTTTAAAAAAGATTGTTTAAACAATTTTTCGACCACGGCACCGCTTGGCACCCTGTGGATATGTTATAAGAACCTCTCTTTGAGTAAATTTGTGCAAAAAATCGAATCGGAATAATTTCGCTAGCGAGGGCGACGATACTGACCGGTCTAAATACTCGGTATCAAATTCAAAGAAATACCTACATAAACAACAAGGGGAAAACGACCCGTATCTGTCAACATCCGAAAAATATTGTTTTCGAATGAACCGAACGCAGACGTAACGTGTCTTATACGCTACGTTACGTGTTTTATACGCACAATAGGAATGGTTCAATTTAAAAACCATTAAATTATATTTTTCGCAAACGAAACGCTACGTGACGAAAACGCGACGTGCATTATAATATGAGGCGACCTTATAGCGCTCTGCCACCTATTATAGGATCCGAAGGATTGGAGGAAATCTAAATATGTTGACCATAAGTTAGTGCTGGGTTTTTTTTTGCATTTCTGCCAAAGCGTGAAATTTGCGCAAAAAAAAGTTACACAATATATTATGCGTTGCTTCAATTCTACCTAAAAATGTACTGCCCCATATAAAATCCAAAGAAAATTTTGAATAGACAACAACTAGTGCTAACTTTAATAATTTAATAAGTAATAATTATAAGAATTTACTTATGCAGAATTTAGCGATAAAGGGACCTCTGCCTCGTCAGGTAATAAGTAGGGAAAGGGCCGGCTTAAGAAATTTTATATTTCATTTGGTATTTACATACTTAACATTACATATTTATTTTAAATAAATATCTAGATAATTAACGGAACAATATAGAAACTGATGGAGTATTAGGATTAATCAATTATTATATTTATCTGTGTCGATTCTTTATATCCAAATTTTGAAAATTATTAGCAATTTTTGTTATGTTAAATAAATTGCAGGTGAAATAATAAAATAGTGATTAACTATTAAGATGGGAAATAAGCCACAATTAAATTGAAAAAAATAATTTTATTAACGTTTCGACGCCCAAATCGGGTGCCGTTGTCAAAATACAAAATACTACTAAATTAAACAAAAATGTTGTTGCTAAGTAAAAAATTCTTCTAATAATTTATTTAATCTGACTTATTAATATTGGCAATTCAGACATATTATTATACATTTTAAAGTAGAAGACTTTAAAATGATATTGCAAATATTTATGAGTTGCGTTCCTGGGACTTTACTGAAAGATAGTTCATTCGATTACATGAAATCAACCCCAACTCAAGAATATCCGTCACAAAAAGAATCATAGCATGTGATCTGTCTTTAAAAAGACAACCAAATGCAACGATGACAGTAAAATTCTCGCGTTAGAGATTCCATAGTAAATAACGAGAGAAAACAAGGAAAAAACCTCGTGATACTATCCCGACGTGGTAACTATTTGGTCTTACATTTAATTTACTTTCAAAAAATAATACCAAATTCTGACTTTAATATGTTTAAATTATAAATAATATTAATAGTACCTACATATATATACAATAAAATAAGTAATACTAAAATATAAAATATGTACTAACTCGATATGTTATTGACTTACTAATCGTGGTATTTTCTTTCTATTGACTTTCTCTTTCAGTATGGGTAACCACATCCTACTGCATTCTACCGAGGAATTTGCGACACAATTAGTTTCATTTAGCATAATTAGAGCCGCTTCTTTGATTTTTCTCTTTTTACTATCTGATTCTTTCAGGACTATACTTGAATCTCTCCAATGAACTATATGTTCATTGTCCCATGCGTGTTGACATATTTGAGATCTATCAAATTCTCTATTTTTAATATATTTATTTATTTATTTATTTATATATATTTACGAGCAAAGCTCATTACAATAAAACATTACAGAAGATATGAAGAACTAACAAAATATTACAAATATACGTAAAATACAATAAGATACAATAAACACTACGACAATAAAGCAAGTCAAAAAGTAAAAATAACAGGTAAAGATATATAATCACAAGTTTAAAATATTCAAGAACATAAAACTAGAGGGTGCAATCCTTTAGCGTTTTTAAAAATCGCGAACTATCCGCAAAGAAATCCACACAATTGGAGCAAGCATTTGCCTGTCTAGAAACCCTCGAGATGAAAGAATTTGCAGTGAAGTTAGTTCTGCTGATGGGAGTATGAAACGTAGATCTTGAACGTGTGATTCTGGAGGGAATATGTAAACCTACTTCCTCAAGGAGCTCAGGGCAGTCGTGAATTGAATTTATAATATTATACAACATGTACATGTCCTTCTTTTTCCGTCTGCTTGATAAGGTGTCAATGTTAAGTTCTAGTTCAAGATCCATATGATTCCAGTCTCTACGGTTTGTTTTGAATGCGACGAACCTAAGGAATAGGTGCTGGATCCTTTCAATCTTACAGTTGTATGTCTCATAGGCGGGTGACCAGACGCAAGATGCATATTCCACGATTGGCCTCACCATTGCACAGTACAACAGTTTAAACGATCTCAACTGCTTAAAGTCTTGGGAGCATCTTTTAATAAAACCTAACAGTTGAAGCGATTTTGAGATGATATTGCTTATATGAATATTGAAAGATAGTCCAGAGTCAAGTGTAACTCCAAGATCTTTTATGGATGTGACTGTTGTGATATTTATATGACCTATTTTGTAAGTGAAAGAGATAGGATTTTCCGAACGCGTGAATGAAATGTGAAAACATTTGCAGGAGTTGAGAACCATGTCATTGTTGCTGCACCATTCATTCAACCGATTCAAATCGGACTGAAGCCTTAAACAGTCGAGTGGATTCCTAATGTGGCAGTAAAACTTAACATCGTCAGCAAATAAAAGAAATTTCGCATATTGGAAACAGTCTTTTATATCGTTAATAAAAACATTAAACAACAAAGGTCCAAGATGAGATCCCTGCGGTACGCCCGAAGGGACAACTATTTCGTAGGAAAAAAAGCTGTAGAGCTTGACGATTTGTTTTCTGTCCAGAAGATATTCCCTAACCCACAGCAGAAGTGAACCATGTATCCCTAATCGCTGCAATTTTTCTAATAGAATATTGTGATTAACTCTGTCGAAAGCCTTAGAGAAGTCGGTGTACAGGGCGTCCACCTGTAGTATTTCGTCCAAGGCGTTCAGTAAGAAGTTAGTATATGTCAGCAAATTGAGTTCAGTCGACTTATGGCGCCTGAAACCAAACTGCTGTTCCAATAGAACAATATAAGACTGATGTTCACTTATTCTAACGTTTAAGGGTCTTGATGTTTCACCTAAATAAAATTGTTCGCATTCGCAAGGTATTTTATAAATGCAATTCTTTGTTCTTTCTTGTTCATTGTTAGGTTTAGTTTTAGATAGTATAGATCTCAATGTGTTTGTTGTTTTGAATGTTATTGAAAAGTTGAATTTATTTCCTATAGTTTTAAGTTTCTCGGATAGTCCTTTTATATATGGTATTGATATTTTCCTCGTATTATTTCTTGTGAATGTTGTAGGATCCCGTTCTAAGTTGTTCTGTTCCATTCGATCCAATCTTGACAATTCCTTATTTATAAACGATAAAGGATAATCATTTTTTAATAAGTCAGATGTTAACAATTGTTTTTCTTCTTAAAATGAATTTTCGTTAGAACAAGTAATTTTGGCTCTATCATATAAGGTTTTGATGATTCCCTTTTTAACGCTGATGTTGTGATTTGATTTGTAATTGAGATACCTGTTGGTGTGTGTTGGTTTTCTATACACTTGAGTCTCATATTATCCAGTATCCTTCTTTGAGACTAAAACATCGAGGAAAGGTATGGTGTTATTGTATTCCTTTTCCATTGAAAATTTTATTGTCTCTTCTTGATCATTTATAATATTCAGGAATGTATCCAACAATTCTGATCTATGAGGCTATATTGAAAGCACATCATCTACATATCTCCACCATACTGTGGGTTTTAAATTTTGTTTAGAAATGATATTAGTTTCGAAGTCCTCCATAAATATATTAGCCAATAATGGAGATAAAGAAGAGCCCATTGCTAGACCAAAATTTTGTTTATAGAAATCATTATTTAGTGGAAAATAGGTATTATTAGTACATAATGTCAATAACTCCATTCTAGCTGATACATTTAGTCTTGTCCGAGTTGTCAATGTATTATCATTCTCTAATTTCGTTTTGATTATGTTTAAAACGAAATTTGGATGTGGTTACCCATATTGAAAGAAGAAGTCAAAAGAAAGAAAATACCACGATTAGTGAGTCAATAACATATCGAGCTGGTACATATTTTATATTTTAGTATTACTTATTATATATCTATGTATTATTAATATTATATATAATTTAAACATATTAAAGTCAGAATCTGGTATTATTTTTTTGAAAGAAAATTAAATGTAAGACCAAATACTTACGACGCACGACGTCGGGATAGTATCACGAGGGTTTTCCTGGTTTTCCCTCGTGATTTACTATGGAATCTCTAACGCGAGAATTTTACTGTCATCGTTGCATTTGGTTGTCTCTTTAAAGACAAATCACATGCTATAATTTTTTTTTGTGACGGATATTCTTGAGTTGGGGTTAATTTCATGTAATCGAATGAACTATTTTTCAGTAAAGTCGTCCCAGAAACGCAACACATAAATATTGGCAATATAATTTTAAAGTCTTCTACTTTAAAATGTATAACAATATGTCTGAATTGCCAATATAAATGAGTCAGATTAAATAAATTATTAGAAGAATTTTTTACTTAGCAACAACATTTTTGTTTAATTAAGTATTTTGTATTTTGACAACGGCACCCGATTTGGGCGTCGAAACGTTAATAAAATTATTTTTTTCAACTTAATTGTGGCTTATTTCCCATCTAAATAATTAATCATAAAAATGCCACAAGGAAATAGCTTCAGAACAACAATAAAATAGTGAAGTGAAAAGGACATCGCACACATCTTATGGAAAATATAATGTCACTCAAATTCAATAAAATTTATACGAATATATTCGTTTAAAATTAACGGTCAAATCTTATGATTGCGCCAACTCTTAATTATGATTAATTACGGCGCAAATTGCAATTAAAGTTTATCGAAATCACATTTTTGAAGTCAGTAAAAGTGTCAGTTACAATCACTATTGCTCTGGGTTCTATTCAAAAGAGCTTAAACCCCGCTGGGCCTAAGCGGTTAGTGAAACTAATCCGCTGATTTATGGAGTACCGACAATTA
The DNA here is from genome assembly GCF_917563875.1 of Diabrotica virgifera virgifera. Classification (NCBI taxonomy): domain Eukaryota; kingdom Metazoa; phylum Arthropoda; class Insecta; order Coleoptera; family Chrysomelidae; genus Diabrotica; species Diabrotica virgifera. The sequence continues at coordinate 154,773,685 of NC_065446.1, read as the reverse complement.
TTTGGGTATTAAATATTTTTTCTCTCTCTAACTTATGTACGTACCCATTTGATGTAAGATTTATTTATATCAATTTCTGCTCTTATTATTGAAAATATAGAGTTGGCGCAATGATAAGATTTGACCGTTAATTTAAAACGAATCTATTCGTATAAATTTTATTGAATTTGAGTGACATTATATTTTCCATAAGATGTGTGCGATGTCCTTTAAATGAAGTAATCTATAGTCCGTGTCAAAATATTTTATAAAACGGTATATTAATCCTTTTACAAAGTTATTTGTATTTGAGTATTATCATTAAATTTCAAGAGGTGGACAGTGGACATACTGAATAGCAGGTATATTAATTAAAAGTACAATAGATTAAAATGTATTAATTTCTACCTGGGCCGAAAACTTAATAACGCCATTCAAATACAAATGACTTCGTAATAAGCTTAAGATTAAGGTCTTATAAAATATTTTCTTACTACTATAGGTATTATTATAGTTTATACTCCATGTAATATAAGGGAATAAAGTGAATATTACAATAATTTTATAATCAAAAATACGACAATAACCAATTATTGACGGAAACGTAGTTTGTGACAAGAGTGTTCATTTTATTTCATAGAAAAATATTATACGGGGTGGTTTATTGTATTCGCCTCGGTCTCTGCACGGAAAACGACTTGATATTTTAAAAAAATTTCTTCATAGAAATATACTGGACCATTAACACTACAATCTAAAAATAATGTGAATTATGGAGGGTGCTCCAAAAGATAGTATATCAAAGTTATATTTTTTCTTATGGAACACCCTATATCAGGTAACATTTTTTAATTTCCCTTAAAAAATAAGCTGTACTTTTATAAGGGCATAAGAGGGTTCTCTATACCTACGTTCAGGGTGTTTTGATTTATTTCGATTTTTATAAAAATGTAACGTTTTAGAAAAAAGTATCAGTGACAAATTTTTTTCTTGGATCTTAATAATAGACTACTCAGCGTTTTAAATAGATATTTATTGTAGCAAAATTTTGTACAGGGTGGTCAAAATAATACATTGTTCTATTAACAATATTCAAGGTGTAATAACGTACTTATGTTAAATGAAACGTCCTGTATTTTATTAGTTTATCGTATGTAAAATTTACTTAGCTTCCAATCTTTGTTAAGGTTTCCTATACCTATCTTTGTACATGGTGGTCAAAATATTAGACTGTTCTATTAACAAATTGAACAACCTAGGGATTTATAGATATTTCGTATATCTCAAAATTTAAGACCTTTATGACATCTCGAATAAAGTTTTCTTCTTAAAATAAACCCAAAAATCACCCCCTTAAATATTTTACTTTACTTTTGAAACGTTGTGTATATAAAGATTACCTTTTATTTTTTTATTTATTTATTATTTAGTTGTCGATCAACAACAGACCAGATCTTTGTGCTAAGGCAAATACTGGAAAAAACCAATGAATTCAATATCGACACATACCATATTTTCGTAGATTTCAATCGGCCTATGATATTTTCCTAAGAAATAAATTGTATGAAGTCATGGATAATGTCCACATCTTTGCTGGCGAGGTGTACTGGCGAGATGTGCTGGCGTGTTTAACATAGCTCTGGAAAAGGCGATCAGACATGCCCAAATAGACAACAGAGGAAATATTTTTAATAAGTCATCCCAAATTTTGGCATACGCAAATGACGTGGACCTAATTGCTCGCACAACACGCAAGCTAGAAGAAATGTATACCACCTTCTTAAATTCCTCAAAAAGTATGGGCCTGCAAGTAAACGAGGAGAAAACTAAGATGATGGCATCAACACCCAACAATAGAGCCAGAAACATCGGTCACCAATTCACGGTTGATAACTCTACTTTTAAGTGGTGGACAAATTCACATACTTAGGCTCCCTGATCTCAAAGGAGAACGTCATGACGGAAGAAATCAAGCGAAGGATAATCCTAGCAAACAAATGCTATTTTGGACTAAGTAGACATATTGTGAAAAGCAAAAACTTACGACCAAAAAACAAAAATAACCATATACAAAACCCTTATACAACCATTGTTGACATATGGATCAGAGACATGGACCATCTCCAAGGCAGATGAAAACCTTATGCTTATATTTTAACGAAGGATCCTCAGAGGAATATTCGTTGGCATCTGTGAAAATGGCATTTGGGGGATGAGGTACAACTACGAGGTATACCACAGATATAAACAAAAATTTGGTGGTAAAGACGTAGTAGGTATCTCTTATAAGAATAGGAAAATTAAGATAAGCAGGACATCTAGCAAGATCACAGCAGAACAACCCTTCTAGAAGAGCCCTTATGTCACAATCTGTGGGAAGTAGAAATAGGGGTAGGCCAAAACTCAAATGGAACGATGGTGTAGATGAGGATGGGAGAAAAATAGTCGCAGCAAACTGGCAACGGTTGGCAATGGGTAGGACTGACTGGCGTAATAGAGTTGGGAAGGTCGAGGCTCTTTCATACGGCTGTAGCACCATTGATGATGATGATGATTATTTATTATATTTATTACATTAGGTAGCTTTTATTTATTTTATTACCTTGTATCTAAAAATTTAAAACGTTTTAGACATACGTTCATATAAAATAAACCAAAGAATCCGCTTAAATAGTATACCTTACTTTTGAAACACCCTGTATATTGACTAACATCTGTTTAAGTGTATCTAAATTTGTGAGTTTTATTGCTAAAAAGTACGCTAAAGATGCGCCTGATCGATCTTTCCAAATTCAAATTGTTTCTCCTGTTTTTTGCGCACAATTTCCACAGCCGGTTCAGTCAATTTGACTAAATAAAAATAAAGGAAATAAAAAATGTAGTATGTCAAAGTGTGTAAATAATTTATTTCTTTAGCTGAGCGCTTTCGACATAAACGTCATCATCGGAGCTAATGCTGAAATAAAAAAAGAGGTCTTGTAAGAAAAAGAAGTACAAAACTCTTTTTTTACTTACGTCAAATAGTAAAAAAGTGCCACTACAGCATTGAGGTGTTATCATTTGCATCTTGTGAATATAAACATGAATTTTGGTTGGAAATGCTTTGTCCTCCGTACAACCCCAAACAGTAAAAACAGAAAAAAAACGGCCACATTACACGTTACACAAAACTTTTTTTTTCTTTTTTCATGGCATAGGTATCACCCATCCATTGTTGGCGTAGTAGAAACAGCTGAAATTACGTAAAATGGGAGCGCTACATTGTATGTTGAATAACTTTTTTGTTTATGGGAAACAACTAATTTCTGGCTTCCGCCGGGAGGTAGAACAAACCTAGCACTAAGTGGCTATCTGCTTGAATATTCCGGAAAGTTTTTGTTTTCGAGTGGGCCATACAAGTTTATGTCAAGTTAAAAAACCACATATTTTTTTCAATAATTCTTTTATTTTTTAGAACAAACTTCAAAATTACAGAACAAACTAGAACAAACCTAGCACTAACTGCTACAGTTGTGAAAAAATATATTGGGAACTGGGGCAATACAGGTTTACAGACATATTAGTATCTTAATTTTTGATAAGGTATCTTATAGCTTTAAAATCCAGACATGATTGAATTCGATTCAAAATGACAACTTTTGAAATTTGGCGCGGCCACGACAATTTTCGTTCCTTATTTGTATTACAACATCACTAGGTAGCTTATTAAAAACTAAGATTGTAATGTAAAACCAATTTTGCAAATACATTTAGTGCTCTGAAGATATTGGTTGGACATAGTGAAATTAAATAACATATTAATAATGTTTTATAATTCACAAAATTTATGACCTAACAACTTTTAAATTAGTAATATAAACGTTTACCATACTTTGAAAAAGTGTGATGCAGTTCCAGACTAAACGTCAGCCAATTACAATTTTTACTTATAAGCCCCAAAAACAACACCCATCATGAACTTTCCAGCCGTGAGAGCTTACATACTTTAAAAACATTACTATTGTCAGATATGTCCTCAAAATCACCAATAGTCAATAGGCACAACAGTTTGGGGACATGTCCTCAAACTAACCGTTTCCCAAAAAAAAAGTTTGAGGACGGTCCCCAAACTTGACTAATGTCCTCAAACTCACCATTAAGTAACCGATACTGTCCCCAAACTTTACGAGTTACATATATATATATATATATGTATATATATATACAAGTAGTATTTTGATTGACTTGATTGGAAATACGAATTTCACAAATTTTTTGGGTATTGAAGTCAAATTGGGGCTTTAAAGTATACTATTGTCTAATATTCGAGCTTTCGGAAATGTTTATTTCCTTTTTAAAGAATGTCTACAATGCAATAAGATAAAAAAATATTAGAATATGTATCAAAGAACAAATAGTAATGAGTAACTTACCAGAATTTAGATTATAAAAAAATGTTGGTTACTATACATAATATTAAAAATATCAATGGTAAACGGCTGTTGTACATTTTGAATAACATAAAAAACAATAAAAATTCTTAGCAAAAACACTTAACAAAGGATAAAAATTGGTTAAATTTTGAAGTAATGATCTAAATTTGATTGACTTTTAAAAAGTTTAGTTTATCATAAATACATGGCTGACAAAAACTAAATGTAACTATGGTAATAGTATATAGGTGTTTATAAGGAATTGAATAAAAATCTATGATAAGAAAATAAGGAAATTTATGTTTTCAAAAAGCAGAAAAGTTAATGTTAAATATTAGTGATATTAATTAATTTTGTCAAAGTTTAGTACCAATTTCAAAAGTATAGGAGATTTGAAAAATCTTATGATCTGATACAGGTACCTATGATTATTATTCAAAAGAAAGAATGTAATTATAAATTTTGCTAAGATTGTCCATTACAGATTTTTTGTTCATTGTGTTCAAACCCTTGCTGATATAAACCATTTCAAGAAAAGTACGTTTATGTTTGTTTATGTTTGAACACAATGAACAAAAAATCTGAAATGGACAATCTTAGCAAAATTTATAATTACATTCTTTCTTTTGAAAAACAATCATAGGTACCTGTATCAGATTATAAGATTTTTCAAATCTCCTACACTTTTGAATTTGGCACTAAATTTTAATAAAATTAATTAATATCACTAATATTTAACATTAACTTTTCTGCTTTTTGAAAACATAACTTTTATTTTGAATTGATAATACATTCTTTCTTTTGAAAAATAATCATAGATCTATATCAGATCATAAGATTTTTCAAATCTCCTATACTTTTGAAATTGGTACTAAACTTTGACAAAATTAATTAATATAACTAATATTTAACATTAACTTTTCTGCTTTTTGAGAACATAAATTTCCTTATTTTCTTATCATAGAATTTTATTCAATTCCTTATAAACACCTATATACTATTACTATAGTTACATTTAGTTTTTGTCAGCCATGTATTTATGATAAACTAAACTTTTTAAAAGTCAATCAAATTTAGATCATTACTTCAAAATTTAACCAATTTTTATCCTTTGTTAAGTGTTTTTGCTAAGAATTTTTATTGTTTTTTATGTTATTCAAAATGTACAACAGCCGTTTACCATTGATATTTTTAATCTTATGTATACTAACCAACATTTTTTTATAATCTAAATTCTGGTAAGTTACTCATTACTATTTGTTCTTTGATACATATTCTAATATTTTTTTTATCTTATTGCATTGTAGACATTCTTGAAAAAGGAAATAAACATTTCCGAAAGCTCGAATATTAGACAATAGTATACTTTAAAGCCCCAATTTGACTTCATTACCCAAAAAATTTGTGAAATTTTTATATATATATATATAAAAACAGATGAAATAGAGAATGTGGAAAAATCCCCTTACGAACAATTCACACATCCACCATTTCGGGCTGGGAAAAATTTTTCGAATAGAATCAAAGATCCAAACACCAGTTCTTAGAAATGTGTTTCGCCCTCTTCAACCTCTCTGGGCTCATCGGTAAAGATGGGAGGTTGAATATCTTTAGACACATTAGAATCAAAAAACAACATTCGAAACCTAGACATAGAAGGTGTAAATCTACGGCAAATCCGACAATGACAGTCTCAACTTTTAATTCCCTAATTACTTAAAGTAAGTAAAATATATGTTTAAAAACATAAGATGTAGATCTTTGAAACACACTCAGTGATCAAAAGATCCAAGGCTAATGGTTTAACGACCTCTCGTACGAAATCAAAACAGATGAAATAGAGAATGTGGAAAAATCCCCTTACGAACAATTCACACATCCACCAATTCGGGCTGGGAAAAATTTTTCGAATAGAATCAAAGATCCAAACA